>NW_020523501.1:0-68502 GCF_003368295.1 Carassius auratus
CCTGGAGATGTGGACCGACGAGCAGCCAAGACAGACTGTTTCAACATATCTGGATCTCTCTTGGAGTCAAGATAACAGGTCTAGAAGGAGTAGATTGTTTTTGCGAAATTTCATTTTTAGTCTCCATATGTCTTGGATTATGGTGCCCTGACACACCATGAGTATGTACAGCAGGTACTCCGTTATTTTGTCTGAACAAAACCAGAATGTGTTTTGAATCATGTCTTGGGATGCCTCACAGAAACATCAGTGACTCTGGGTTCTGAGCATATGTTTGACTTCCTGTCAGGGCCATTGACCAATAGGTGGCAGAAGATGTCAGCATGATGATAGATGGGTACGAGATGTGCTCCACTCTCAACTGATGTAAACCACACAGATCCAAATAAATGACCAGACTCGGTCGCATAGTACACCCACTGAACTCAGCAAACTTCTACATACTCCCTGATCCTTGTGTCTTTGTTTATTACGAATTTTGGCTAATTAGATTATGCTTTCATCTAGCAGTGAAAGTGTAGTCAACAGTTTAGGATTAATGTTTGTGTTTATATCCATTCAGAAGAATTCAACTGATTTGTTCCAAAATCAGTGCAAAAAAAGGTTGAACCTGTAGATAACTGGCATTATATTTTGCAGATTGTCTTTTATTTACACTATGTAGTCAGATTGAGTTTATCTAGTTATCTAGTGGGGAAGTTGTGGCCTAATGGTTAGAGGGTTGGACTCCCAATCGAAGGGTTGTGGGTTCTAGTCTCGGGCCGGACGGAATTGTGGGTGGGGGGAGTGCATGTACCAGTTCTCCTCTCCACCTTCAATACCCACGACTTAGGTGCCCTTGAGCAAGGCATCGAACCCCCCAACTGCTCCCCGGGCGCCGCAGCATAAATGGCCTGCCCACTGCTCCGGGTGTGTGCTCACAGTGTGTGTGTGTGTGTGTGCTCACTGCTCTGTGTGTGTGCATTTCGGATGGGTTAAATTGCAGAGCCACAAATTCTGAGTATGGGCACCATACCTTGGACTGAATGTCACTCCACTTTCACTCTTAGTTGCTGTTTTTGTGTGTGTAATGGGAAACAGTAAATGGTGTTGGCTGGACTGTGGTGGCGCATCTTGATGATTCCAAAATTGAAGGATTATGGCCTCTTATGTTCTTATATACTTGATGTACACTACTGTTCAAATGTTTGATGTTTGGTATGACTTTTTAATGCTTCTTTTATTACTCCAGTCTGAAGTGTGACATAATTCTGCTGATTTGCTGCTTAAAAAACATAAATTATTATTATAACAAATGTTGAAAACAGCTTGTGTAAAAAACAAGATTCCGAAGAACAGATTTATTTGAAATTAGGGCTGTCAAAAATAGCGTGTTAACGACGTTAATTAGTTGTTTGTTATTAATTACGTCAAATTTTTTAACGCATTTCATGCATGCGCAGTGTGACAAATTATTCAGGTCAGGAAAGTCTCGTCGATCTCTGAATTCTCAAGATAGTAAAAAACAGCGGCGAGCGCCACGACGAAAACACAGAAGAAGCTTTAAGGTTTTACCCCAGTTACTCTCAAATACATTCATGTCAAGCTCGATAAACAGAGACAACTTTGGTAGTTGATACGCTGGAGCTTCTTCCTGTTTATAGCGTCCTGTGTTTCACACTGCACATGCGCAGAGCGCCTACATGCAATCCAGCGAAAATTACAGCTGTTTGGGAAAACATATGCATTTTTACTTGGTTGAACACCTCCCAAAAACAAGAGTGCCCAGAGTGCTGCTTATGTGATGGTGGCGCATGTTTGTGTTTCTGAGTTCATTCTTTTGAGTTTCTCTGTCCATAATTTCATAGATATGTGGCTATATTTAACCACTTAATTTAACCACCTAAAACTCTTACTCTATCAGTAGTTAAATGGCATGGTTTGATATAGTGCTCAGGTAAATTTGATCTAAGTAAATGTTAAACTTTTGAAATTCAGAAAAAAAGAACCACATATTGATGAATCAATACATGAAAATTATGTATCTGTGTCCAGTTATTTATCTTTTGGTATGCATTTCAGAAAAAAAAATGGTTAGGATTCAGGTGTAATTGCAAATAGTGATTAATCATGATTAATCCACTGAAAATTCTGATTAATTTGGTTAAAAAAATGTAATCATTTGACAGCCCTATTTTGAATTTTTTTTTATATTGAAAATTTTTTGTCATTTTAGAAATTATTTAATGTCACTTTTGAAAATTGTTAAAAAGTGAATTTTTTTGCATCTTTGCCAAATAAAAGTATTAATTTCTTAAAGGAAAAAAAAGTAGTGTAAATGAAGATGAGAGATTAGTGGATGACACACTTTGTGAGCATGTAGGTTTCATTCACAGATAACCCACACCTAAGGCGTAACCCACAGTCGGGCGTCATTATCGCAAAATGAACCCTGATGGGGTGATCAGATCATACTGAATAGGATTATTTTGCGATAATGATCATCTGAGTGTATAGCGCCCTACTTATTAGTTGACAAACTATGGAAATCGGTTGTCAAGCAACGACAAACAATCATATATACAGTTTAGCAGTAATTATACATAAACATTTGACCACAGAATGTTAATCTGAATCAAGTATTCCAGAGAGCCATGCATATCAAAGTACAGCGCTAAAAAAGAACCAATACGTAGACTATAGACCAGTAAAACATTTGTTAAACATTTGAATTGACAACCTAGAGTTTTGAAGGAAACCCAAATACATTGTATAGTTCCTTAAAAGTCCTATGCATTTATTCTCTGGAGTGCTATTCTCTTTCATTGTGTAAAAGCACATTTGCACATATTCTAAATCGATTGCTCAGTTCTTATAATCTCTTTGCACGCACATGTAGGATGGCTGAAAATTTGAACTAAACCGGAATCACCGACCAGGATGTGTTAGAAAACACTGAGTAAATGACCATACTGCCTTTTCACATCTCCCCAGGAGCCATGTGTGCTGTTATTTTACACTAGTTTAGCCTGGCAAGTCAAACCAAATGCTTCTTTTCTGGGGAGTGTTATTTATTTCTTGCAGTTTCCTCTAAACTATTTTGTTTTGAGACTTCAAGACCACTTTTTTACAAACATGCGTCATCGTGATCTCACCGGATTTGTCAACAGTTACATGACTTGACTTGTGCTCTGATGGTTATTGTGACAGAATAATTCTTGAAGATTTATTTCTTTTTATATTTAAATTGGTTGTATCTAGTCAGGTTAGGCTTAGTACTCTAAGCCTAAGGGATTCACTTGAATGATTTTAAAACACTCCGAAATCAGCACTGTAACAGCATAATATGATTTACCTCATAGATTGATGCTACAAGGAAAGAGGAAACACAATATTTTACGACATGATCAGTTTTGACACACTTTGGAAATTTACTATTAAATCTTTTTTGATTTTCGCAAGACTGAATCCATGAATGTGGACCTACCATTCAGAATTTAAGCAAGAATGCCTCTTTAATTTCAGTTGAAGTCTTCAGATTTAATTACATTTGAATTCAGGATGCAAACAAAATTGTAATAATTTGAATTCAGTTGAAAAACATTTAAACATAAAATCAAGATTTCTCAAGACAAACTTTGAACTCTAGGTTTAAAGAGAGACATGAAGAGATAGATAGATAGATAGATAGATAGATAGATAGATAGATAGATAGATAGATAGATATGTATTTAGTTAATACATTTGATAATATTGAGATGGAAAAACACTTCCCTGCATGCATTACTTGTGTTGGATTTCTTTGATTTAAAACTTCTTAAATTCCTCTTCCCTGTCAATTCAGTTAATCTTTCTGTGGGGTTTAACTTATTAAATTCAAATTCACACTCATAAATTGAAAGAGAGCCAATGCATCACCTTTTTTTTTTTTTTTTTTTTTTGCTTAGGACAGTACATGAATAGTCACATAGTACATAATTGCTGCTTCTCTCTCTGTAGGAGCGGAGACCATCAAGAAATACTGGAGCCGATATTATCAGGGTTCCCAAGGAGTGGTGTTTGTCCTCAACAGTGCTGCATCAGACGAAGAGATGGAGGCGTCCCGGTCTGAGCTTCTCTTGGCCATGCAGCATCCTCAGCTGTGCACACTTCCTTTCCTCATTCTCGCCAACCACCAGGATTCACCAGCTGCCCGTTCTGTAGCAGAGGTATGGTAACTTTCCACACCAAATATAGCTCTATGTTAAGTGCCGGCCATCTTCTCTGTGATCTGCCGCTGTTGAGGGTTGCTGGGCTCTGTTTGTACACACTCTCTCAAGTGTTTGGACTGAGCGCTGGGTAGCGTGCATTTTGGAGAGCGTCCTGTTGCCATGCAGTAATAGCAGTTGTTTATGGTCACCCTTGGAAGATGAGCGACCGGGGTTGGGATAGGATGTTGTGGGGAGCTCCCCCTCCCTACCGCATCCTAGAACCAGAGCTGATGATGTAAACATGCTGTGACGTGGGCCGCCTGACTAATAGTCTCTTTCCACATGCTGAGAAAACCCTGTAGATGTTGTTCTCCTCAGAAGGAAGTATGAACAAGCTACAGGAGACACTTGAAGTTTTCCAAGTATGTATTAAATCTAGACAAGGACGCAAGTATGACAGTCTGGTGCTGTAGTTATACATCTGAGACAGGAAAATATCGATCTTCATACGAACCATGTGTACATTTTGCAGGTGGTTACAAATTTTGCACTTACTTTTGACGTCAGTTTCAGGTGGCTGAATATTTGGAATAAGTAATATTCCAAATAGTTATTATAGTACATAATAAATTAACTAAAGACATTTTTTTTTATTGTGTCAGCAGTAGTTATGTCACAGTGGACTGTGGAGTATTGGAGGGTCACATAATGAATGTATGGACTAGTTTTATCATATTTTGTTAATTCATTCATTATTTAAAGGAAATAAATTGTGGGGGTGCTATTGTGTCTTCGGGAAAGTTACAAATAAATTTACTAAATTTGACATTACTACAGTTTCAATCTGCTTTCTAAAGACTTATGAGATTATTCTAAATTATTTTGTCACACTGACAGACATAGTTTTCTTTTTTTTCAGGTATATACATCTACATTTAGTTTCTTAATAGAAAAATAATATATTCCAGATAATATTATACACATAATTTCAAAATGACTGACGGTATATAACACCAGGTATAACAACAGTAGCTTATTATTAACTACAGGTGTTCTGTAAAAAACAACATCAGCTTTCATCCAGTCACCATGATGGAAACATGAGATATCAGACAGTTGTTACAGTAATTGTTACAGGTTTTTTTCATATTGCACTGCTTTTCCAATGTTTTTTTTCTATGTAAACATACAGTAGATGCGTTTGACTGTTGCACTCGCATCTCTTGCATCGTCTCATGCATGACACGGCACTCTAAAAACCTGGCACTCGAGTTGAAAGAAGTTCTCTCCTGCATGTTTTTCCTATTCCACTGCCCATGTTGCATTTTGACAATGCAAAAGCACATTCTGTGTGAATGGCGCCAAGCGATATTAAAGGTTAATCACATGCGCTAAGGTTTTGTTGGATCGATCTTTTCTATTTACTGTTATCATTGGCAATTTGGCATATTGTCAAAGTGTCAAATTCTAAAATTTGGTAATATTTCCATACAAAATTGTGATTCCTCAATTTCTACTACATAAAGTCATGACAAAACATTAAATTCAAATGAATTGATAAAATCTGAAAAATCTCCCATCCCTAGTTGTAGCATATTTGAAGAATTTGGATCCAAAATGCTATAAATCCCTTTTTAATTAATTAGAGTAAAAATGTTTTTTCTTTACCAAGAAAGTGGCAAGATGAAAACCACTATTTTCAGTCTTTCGTGTAGCATCTTTAGGTTATAATAGCATAAAAAATTCAAAACGAGATTTAGATTTTCAAAGATTTATTATAAAATTGTATAATTTTTTCCCCCAAAATGAAATACATCCATGACATGTTTTTTTTTTTTTGTTGACTATTGCAATACGCTGTATTAACAAAAACATACAGTAAATGACATTAATAAAAACACACTCACAAACTATGCATAATCGAATGCGACTCATTTGCGATTATGAACACGATATTGTATAGCTTGTCAGTGATCTAGAGAAAGTCGTGACAATTTTGGTTTTATGGTAACCCATACTCAGAATTGGTGCTCTGTATTTAACCCATCCAAGTGCACACACACATCAGTGAGAAGTGAACACACCGTGAACACACACCCGGAGCAGTGGTCAGCTATATATCCATTTGGACTTGCCTTGAAGCCTTCCTGCCTTGGAATGCTGCTTTCAGATGCAGCGTAGGATTCCGGGTGTATTCAAAACAGCGCCATTACCGTCTACAGTGTGTGAAATGATGCACTGTGATTGGTTGAAACAACATATTGCATTATGCAGAGAAGGGAGACTGTAAATTTTGTGTAAAATTAAAAATGGACTTTTCAATACCAACCATATTCAAGACTGATTTTGGCAGAAAAATGGAATTGAAAAAATGGAACCAAACTCTTAAATACATTGAAAGTACAATGTAAACCTATTTATTCCCACAATAACATGCAATAAAGGCCTTTATGAATGTAAAACTTGATCACGGCTGGATATATATTTCACATACAGAAACAGATCTAATCAGCACTGACTGCAATGCAGATTATAGCTCATTTGGAGTGTGGGTGTTGATTGATGGATAAAAGTTCTCAAAAACTCACTCCCTGATGACCATTTGTCATTCATGGATTTTGCCTTTGTCAAAGTTACGCTGCAAGTTCGCTTCCACTATATACGGTTTATACATGCTCTGTGAAACTGGCCTAAGCAAAGGGAAGTCATTGTGTCATTGTGGTTACATCTGAATGTGACACCTGCTTTCCTCCAGTGCGGTTGTGTTCAGTGTGGGATGTTTTGGCTAGCCACCTCCACTTTCTACTTGTGTTTCACTGCTAGACTCTCTCGACGGAAGAGGCATGCATTGTGGTCGCAGTGAGAACTCAGTTGGCGATGAGAGAAGGAGCCTGCAAAGCATTTCAGACAAGCCTGTTGCCAATTCTCGACATGAGGAAATATGCTAGAGAGCTTTTCGAAAGCTTAAGTGCTGATGATGGAAATGAGTATCACACTATACTCGAGCGTGCATTGTTATGTGCCAGATATAAGATCATTACAACATGTCTGCGGCAATGCTTAGCATCTCATAGGTTTTTACAGACAACCACTAATGAAAAATAGCAACCAACTTGATGCTGGTCCACTTTCCCTATCGATTTGTAGTCTATGCGCCTATAGGGTTGTGTGTCACCCGGTCAGCAGATATCCTGATATTGACCAATGGCACATGTGACATGTACTGTTTGACTGCATGCTGGAGAGAATCTTGTATGTGGTGTTGACTTCAGTCAGCTGGCGGTCAACCGAGAGAGACCACACAAACCCCTCTTTTGTTTAAGCTCATAAACGTGGTCAGTTGCGTCTGATCAGCACAAACCACATTACTTGGGAGATTGCCATGTGTTGGTCTATTTTTAGAAGTTGAAGTCACAGAGAGCGATTGACCTCTTTTAGCTGTTTGCAAACACTTCCAGAGCCACGTGAGTTTGGCTTATAGAGGCAGTGAGCCCTGCCACAGGCCTTTTATTTAATCACGGTGTCATCTCTATTCTTGTTGTAGGCATACTGTGTATCCTGTCACAGTGAGGGATCAAGTCCCACAAGTCGATCCGCACTTAACTCTGACATACTTGCCAATCGCATTGAATGGGATATGGCCTGACTTAGTTTTCATTTGTAGCAGGTTTGAATTGTCACCTTATTTTTGTTTGATTGCATTTTTTTAAATAAGGAGAAAAAAAAAACTATAAATAAATTAAATATATTAGATAAAAATTCAGAACAGAAGGGTTGTTTTTTTTTTACAATTTTTTTTTTTTTTTGAAAGAACTGATTACCACTTTCATGTTGTGTGTGAGAAAGTATGGTTTGACTTATCAAAGCAGAGAGGCGGAATAGTAAAGCCGGATATCCGAGACCGATTTGATCCCTGAGAGGGGAACTGGCATTTGTAGTCGCATTTCTCACTTCCTTTTTCCTTTCCTCTTTTGCTCCGCACACTCCTTTTGCTTAGATTGTGCATTTAAATGTTTTATTTTGTGTCTTGTTCCACATATTTTTTGAGGCAGAAACTCTTCACATTCTCTTGGAGGTTTTGAAATGCTTACACACCTAAAGATTTCAAGATTTGCCATAATAAAGGAGCTTCCGACAGTTGAATCTTTATTTAAACAAACCTTTCAAACATTACTTGCCATCATAAATAATCCAGATGTCTTGTAGAGAAGCTTTCGTGCAGAACTTGCGTGCTTAATATTAAATGAAAGATACTAAATGTCAATGAGTCAGTGTACAAACAAATTGTGTGCTTAGCTTTGCTTTTTTGCTTAAGGCCATTGCACAATGAGTCCAAAATCTTTGCACGTTAAAAAATAAATATGACCTTATGATGTGTCGATCACTTTGACACAGTGCCTCTAAAACATTCATCCGTCATAAAAAAAAAATTGGATCGGGTTCGAGTTTCTGCATTCTTTGCATCCTTGGCATGTATTTAGAGAGAAGTTTTGACTATTGAAATCCCCCGAATTGTCAAGTTCATCCACTTTGTCACACAGCACAAAGAACTGTAAAGATCCTTGCACACTGAGTTCACATATATTAGTGGTCTTCTTTTTAATATGTTGTTCTACTATTGCTAGCAAAGCATCAATCTGAGTCACTGACATCCTGAAGTAAACTTTGAATCCCCCATAATCCCACTGCTCCTTTTTAAGGAGGAGGAACTCTCCTTCCTCATTATATCTGAGGATTGGATGGACCTAGTATTTCCTTTCTTTTTCTCTTTTTAAGAAGCTAAAATCATCCCACTCTAGTGTGAAACCAACAAATAAGTGATTAAAACTGCAATTCATCGACTGGCCGCTAGAGGCTGGCTCCAAAAGGGAGTCAATCCCATAGACTCCCCATGTTAAAATGGCCAACGTTACAGCAGAATAAAAAAAAAAAAAACGTTTACAGACTGGTACAAAATGATTTTGGTCTACATAGCAAATTTTGCCCTTCATGACAACTGAGCGGGATGAGTTTTTTTTTATAACTCATTCATTTAAATTATATTAAGCCTTAAAGTTCTGCATAATTAAAGGCGTGGCCACTTGAGTGACAGGTGGATTGCCGCTGCTGACACTGCCCATTTTCAGTGATCTGGGAGTGACGTGCAGTGATGTGCTGCAAGATGGCGAAAGCTTTAGTGTAATGGTACACTAAAGATGGCCAAGCTAAGAACGTTCCTCTTTGTAGATGAATTAAAATGTACAGTATAATTACTGTTGTGCACCATGCCATCTGATTCCATTTTGATAATCAAATTCTTCTCTCAGACATATTTGGGGTTTTAAGAAGTTCTCTGTTTTTGTGTAGCAGGTGGTGTTGTGGAATTGTGGTTAAAAACATGATCCAGACTCATGTGGTTTACTGCAAAGGCTCAGTCACCTTGTCCAGAGAACTGCAGAGACTAAACACCCTTCAAACTCTGAGTCATGATGTATAATCAGCAGGTCATCACTGCCCACTGAGCAGCTACACAACTGACTCTAATTCTTCTCTCAGAAGTGCCACTGCCATCTGTCATAACTGACCGGATTGGAGCTTTCGTCACAAAGTCTAAAGCTAAAATTACATTTGAACGTAGCTGCGACTCTTAACATCCTATGCTATTGAAAAACCTTTCTGGTCTGTTTTGAGTTGTTTCACGTCACACTGAATGCTGTTTACAGACACACTGGTCCTGTTTAATGTTTGAAGCAACAGTTTAGATGTTTTGTATATGGGACATATCCGTTTATAACACCTGAAATCATTTTTACTCTGAAATGTGACAGATATTATGTGTTTCTGAGTTAAGTTGTGTATAGGTTTTCCCAAGCAAAGCAGCACCCAGCGTGTTGTTGTTGCAAGCTAGTTATTAGCGCTGCCTGGTATAATTTTATGGCATAATGTTGGCGACGTCTAGTTTTTACATTGCCGCAGACCAGTTTAAAAGACTCGTTGGACCTGTAAAGGCCTCACTAAGGCCCTGTGTGTGACTTGTTTTCTGGAGGGAAATATTCATGGGACGGAATTCCTTGTTGACACCAATCTCCTGCTGTTGGGGCCCTAGGAGAAAGTGGGCAGAGAGAGGGGCGTCATATGTTGATATAACGCCTCAATAAAGAAGGCTGTGTAGATGTTTTGCCCCGATGCACTGGTTCTTGTTTTCTGAAGGTTTCCTGTATGAATGCTCAAATGTTGGGCTAAAGATCTTATCTTAGGATAGAAGAACTCAACTATAGTTTCACCCGCAGCCAGTGATGTTCTAGAGGTGATGACACCATTGTGCAAGTCTCTAGATCCATTTCAGATGATCTGATCCTAGTGGTTGGTGGAAGCTGGACTTTTAATAGCGAAAATGCTCAGGATGTTTGCAGACCTGCAGGTTATGAATGCAATTAAAAATAGATAAATTATGAATAAAGGAACCAACCATACCAAAGGAATGAAGTGGTATATGAATCTGATCACAAATAGTAAGATGGGGGCAGTCGATGGCCTAATGGTTAGAGAGTCAGACTTGTAACCCAAAGGTTGTGGGTTTGACTCTCAGGTCCGGAAGAGATTGTAGGTGGGGGGAGTGAATAACCAGTGCTCTCTTCCACCCACAATACCAAGACTGAGGTGAGACCCTTGAGCAAGGCACTGAACCCCCAACTGTTCCCTGGGCATGTGTGTGTGTTTGTTCACTTCTCACTGCTGTGTGTGTGTGCACTTGGATGGGTTAAAAGCAGAGCACAAATTCAACACATCCTTACCTTTCCTTTGGTGATGTTTGATCAGATTTTGGTGTAAGGTCCTCTGGTTTTGTAAACATGAAAATTAATTAATTTATTATTTTTTGTAACATCACCTGAGTAGTACAGTATGCTTCAATATTATTTACAACATGAATTTTATTTTCATTTTGTTTAAAAGATTTTTGTTATAAGAATGACATTAAAAACAACTTTTTGCCCCAAAACCAATCCTTTTCTGGCAAAAAAAATAAATAAATTTCAAAGTCAACAAGTATGTAACTGCTGAATGTAACATTTCTAATAAGCCAAACATATCAGCCTCTGAGTAGTATCAATATTTATTGCTGTCATATACCTTGATTACACTTACTCCATAAAATTAGTATAATGAACTATGCAAAAATAATTTTAAATGTCTCCAACACATTTTATAATTACCCAGAAATTAAACCCATTATCACATCTGTCAAAAACTTTCTTTAGTATCTGTGAGTTGGTATATTAGAACTAAAAATAAGATTTTTCCGTGTTTCTCTCACAGTTTTAAATCCTTCCACATTGCCGACATGTTTGCTACATCTTTTTGCTTAGAATTATTATTATTTTTTTACATTTTTATTTTTTATCTATTTCTGGCCGAATCATTTCATTTGCCGAACATTGGGTGCATCCCTAATTATTACCTTACAATCCAGCTGTTTTCAAATGCACATCATTTGAATATCATGACATTGATGTCTGTCAAGAAATAACGCTCACAATACACAGAAGTAGTAATGAAAAGCAGAGGTACTGGGAATACATGCATTTCCTGGAAAACACGCACTACAAGATGTTTTGACTACTGTACATTATTGCTTTCCGAGAAGGAGAAAATAGCTGCTTCAGCAAGCTGTCTGTCAAAGACCATAACATACATAATATATATATATATATATATACAGGTCCTTCTCAAAAAATTTGCATATTGTGATAAAAGTTCATTATTTTCCATAATGTAATGATAAAAATTAAACTTTCATATATTTTAGATTCATTGCACACCAACTGAAATATTTAAGGTCTTTTATTGTTTTAATACTGATGATTTTGGCATATAGCTCATGAAAACCCAAAATTCCTATCTCAGAAAATTAGCATATCATGAAAAGGTTCTCTAAACGAGCTATTAACCTAATCATCTGAATCAACTAATTAACTCTAAACACCTGCAAAAGATTCCTGAGGCTTTTAAAAACTCCCAGCCTGGTTCATTACTCAAAACCGCAATCATGGGTAAAACTGCTGACCTGACTGCTGTCCAGAAGGCCATCATTGACACCCTCAAGCAAGAGGGTAAGACACAGAAAGAAATTTCTGAACAAATAGGCTGTTCCCAGAGTGCTGTATCAAGGCACCTCAATGGGAAGTCTGTGGGAAGGAAAAAGTGTGGCAAAAAACGCTGCACAACAAGAAGAGGTGACCGGACCCTGAGGAAGATTGTGGAGAGGGACTGATTCCAGACCTTGGGGGACCTGCGGAAGCAGTGGACTAAGTCTGGAGTAGAAACATCCAGAGCCACCGTGCACAGGCGTGTGCAGGAAATGGGCTACAGAGAAGCAGCACTGGACTGTTGCTCAGTGGTCCAAAGTACTTTTTTCGGATGAAACCAAATTTTGCATGTCAATCGGAAATCAAGGTGCCAGAGTCTGGATGAAGACTGGGGAGAAGGAAATGCCAAAATGCCTGAAGTCCAGTGTCAAGTACCCACAGCCAGTGATGGTCTGGGGTGCCATGTCAGCTAATGGTGTTTGTCCACTGTGTTTTATCAAGGGCAGGGTCAATGCAGCTAGCTATCAGGAGATTTTGGAGCACTTCATGCTTCCATCTGCTGAAAAGCTTTATGGAGATGAAGATTTCGTTTTTCAGCACGACCTGGCACCTGCTCACAGTGCCAAAACCACTGGTAAATGGTTTATTGACCATGGTATTACTGTGCTCAATTGGCCTGCCAACTCTTCTGACCTGAACCCCATAGATAATCTGTGGGATATTGTGAAGAGAAAGTTGAGAGACACAAGACCCAACACTCTGGATGAGCTTAAGGCCGCTATCGAAGCATCCTGGGCCTCCATAACACCTCAGCAGTGCCACAGGCTGATTGCCTCCATGCCACGCCGCATTGAAGCAGTCATTTCTGCAAAAGGATTCCCGACCAAGTATTGAGTGCATAACTGAACATAATTATTTGAAGGTTGACTTTTTTTGTATTAAAAACACTTTTCTTTTATTGGTCGGATGAAATATGCAAATTTTTTGAGATAGGAATTTTGGGTTTTCATGAGCTGTATGCCAAAATCATCAGTATTAAAACAATAAAAGACCTGAACTTTTATCACAATATGCAAATTGTTTGAGAAGGACCTGTGTATGTATGTGTGTATATATGTTTTTTCTCAAGTACACTTATAGTAAATTATTTTCTTGATTGGTTTGGGAATATACAGGTCAAAGGGCAACATTGTATGCACAAAGCATTGATATCATTTGTATACCTACAGAACGTACTTCAATGGTTTTGAAGTAAATTCTTCACTGAATACAGCACATACTCTAAAAGTATGTGATTTTGGCCAGAGCAATTGTTTTAACACAGTGATTGATGGATAGGCGAGTAGGCTGTGTGGATACATTAGGATGGAATAGCCATTGCACAACAAATGTCAAATTTTCAACTATAAGATAGTCTGTTATTCAAATCACCAACCACTTTGGACCTTGTTTACACCTGTACTCATTGCTGATCATTTGCGATCAGATCACCCAAGATGAATATTAATACCAAGTGTAAACAAAGTCCAGATGACTGTACAAAATGCTTTTCTGTGAGGAGTGAATTAGCTCACATCTGGTTTCCTTGAACCAAATTTATAACTGATGTTGCTTATCAACTGTATTTGTGTCAAAGCGATGCTGCACAAGCAACTGTGCTGTCAAGCTGCATTAAAGCTCTACCTTTTGGGACTAACTTTTAGCCAAAATATGTGTTTGTTTACAGTTTGTGTTGTCTATTTTTCAAACTAGAAAAAAAGGCACGATGTGACTATTCAACAGTTCAGTTTACAGACCCCGGTTTTCTCCAACCTCACGCACCCACTGACTCAAACATGTAATTAATCATAAAGATCTGCCATGTTTGACATTCATGTTCCCTGAGAAACCAAGGCTAGTTTGTGTCATTTGATTTCAGAAGAGTTGTGTGGATAGGGAATTGCAAGATTTCGACTCTTTCTTTGTGCATTAGATTTACAGTATAATCTGGAAACTTTAGGTCAGAAATGTCTTTGTTTCTCTCTGCTTCTTGACTGCTGTGGACAGGATTTGATTCCAAGTCTGAAACATCCCTTCATTTTTCAATCAGATGTGAATAAACATGCGATTCCATTGGCACATGCAGAAGAATACTTTCTGTCCTATCAGACAGTCTTCGAGGCAGATGTTTTTTGGAGAGTGCAGTTCTGGGTGGTTGTGTTGAAGTGCTGAAGTGAAGCCATGTATTACTGCCGCTACGGTACAACTCCCTTAAGAAAGCTGACATTCATTGTTTATCATTTGTTTGTGTATTTCTATCTGTACATGTTTATTATGTGCGTTTGTGTGTATACCACGGGTAACGGTTTAAATTTCCCATGTTTTGATCTCAGTTCTGTGCTTTGAGTTTGGTTGAGTAGATACCTAGTGCATCATTTTAAAGCAACTGTTCCAGTTTTATGAAGCTTTTCAGCAAATTTCTCCAGGCGACTCTGATACCATGAAGACCTAGCTATAACCAGGGCAGACTCTTATTTTCCACTTAACAACTTCAATTTATTGTGTAATTTTTTTAAACTAATATTAATTTATTTTAACTTAAAGGGGACGTTTTATGTAAGATTCACTTTCACATGTTGCTTGGAAATAAATGTGTGTTGGCAGTGTGTGTACACAACCATCCTATAATGATAAAAATCCACCCACTCCTTTTTGTTTAATCCCCATAAGTAAAAAGCAGTGTCTCCCAACTACCTGTTTTCAGCATTGCTGCTAATGTGATGTCACATTAGCCACAGGCCTGCTCCATGGAAGTTGACAGACACTGCCATTTAAACATAGAACTGCCTGAGTTAGTTCACAGTGAGTTGAACACAGTCTGCCATTGCTGCACTGACGAGAATGTCTCCGAAGCACTTTAGGTGTACTGTAGCTGGATGTTTGAATCCACATATAGCTCTCTCCATTAACAGTACTCCTGAAATCTTAGCCGCTGAAGACAAGGTGAGTACATTTTGTTTTTGAAGAAGATGCTCCCTCAATTCTACTGAAATTTGTTTATGTCTACTCAAATCATTTACACCAGACTGCTTTGTGAATGAGGGACAGTATAAAGCATTTTTTGCACAAAAGATTCTTCTGAAGGATGGAGCAGTGCCAACATTTCATGATCTAGTTACACCTCCAGAAGAACTAAGTATCACGTGTCAGTTTTCCAAATTAGTAATAATACTATATATATATATATAAATAATTAGTATTATTATTCTATCATTTTTTTTTTTATTAAAGCTTAAAAATCCCCAAGCCGGCAGTGTCTTATGACTAAAACTTAGTATTATGACTAAGTTTGACCAGTGCATTATTTGTGTCTCCAGAAATGTTGTTTGCAGAAAAAAAAAAAAAACATTTACAGAGATTTGTTGCTATTGTCTGCTGCTTTTTGATGGTCCACCAGTTCCACATGTGGATAAGATTTTAGACATCTTGACATTGTGGAAGTCAATATCGATTTTAGTCCAAAAAAATAAAAAAATATTCAATGGTCCTCAGAGGGAACGATGAGTGAACAACAAATTTTTCTGGTATTTTTAGTGTATTATTAGGTCCTGTTAAATCAATGAATTGATATCTTCTTTAAATATGGGGACTCGCTCCTCTTTTTGATCATTGATCTTTCTGACCCTATCCGTAGAGAAGGATTTTTTGTTTTAATCTGTCAGTTGACCTGAACAGATTTGGCAGTGGGATACATCAGACAGAACTGTCTGGTTTTCCACTTCAGTGGAGAAAGGGTTAGAAGCTTTAATGGTGGTCTGGTTGACTACATATTGGTTTGTTGACCCATCTAATGAGGTAGTCTAGACAAGAGCAACATCCCCCGAGTATAGTAGTTATTCTTCACAGAGTTACAATCAAGTTTAGCTTTTTTGATTCGATATATAGCTAAAAATTGTTTGCATTGAATTAATTTATTAGTAAAGATCAACATCAACGGAACTCTCCACTTTAAAAAATAAATAAATAAAAATAGGCTCATTTTCCAACTCTCCTAGAGTTAAACAGTTGAGTTTCACCATTTTTGAATCCATTCAGTCGATCTCTGGTTCTGGCAGTAGCACTTTTAGCTGTAGCTAAGCATAGATAATTGAATCTGATAAGACCGTTGACATCTCGCTAAATTTACCAAAGAGTTTAGACATTTTACTCTTCTGTAGTTAAAATCACCTACTATGACCGACAGAAAATGAAAAGTTGTGATTTTCTAGGCTGATATGGGTAGGAACTATGTTCTCATTCTGGCATAATAATCAAGGAACTTTGCTGCCGTACCATGGCTGCAGTGATATTACGCAGCACCTGAAAATAATCCTGAAAATAAATTTTGTAGTTGCAGCAATAGCAGAATTGCTGTTATTATTTCCAGATGCTGAGCCTATTTTCAAAAATAGTGGAGTGTCTGTTAATTTGTTCGTAGACTTATAGACTAGTTTACTAGGTGATGATGAAGTGAGTGTCTGTCCATCACCAAGTAAATAAAAATGGTGGTTTTGCAAAACCAATACATAGAGGTAATTACCGGTAAATTAAATAATGCAACCACCATTGGATCAATTGAGATGGATTAATCCATGAGTCTCTGAGTAATGCATAATGGTCAGGTTCACATTTGATGAAGTACAACATTCTTAACTTCAGCCACAGGATAAGCCAAAAAGGCTCAGGAATAGGATTTCTTGTTATGATCATATGACAGTTGACTGTTATATGGAATTAATATAAAATGGTCTTAATAATAATAATAATCATAATAATGCATGCATGCAGTTTGGATCAGCTCCTCTCTGGTATCTAAGGGCTCTTATTATAAACCTTAACAACAATGTTCACACCAATACTTTGCAACCCATTATATCGGACAATATTGTGATGCAGCAGATGTATAAATTATTATCACTATTATTATTGCATCCTTGTATTTTTAGGTGGGTGTCTTTGGTGTTGTAGCGGCACCTCACAGGTCTACAGATGTTGGGGGATGGTTTCATTGGTTTCATTGAGTTATTTTGTCAATGAGATCTACAGAGGTTTTCTAAAAGGAAGTGAAGAAGAACAGGAATTCACGTGGGAAATTGTCACAGGTTAAATCTTCATCTCAGTAATTGTAATAGGATAAGACTCTTCTTTGGAGCATCACTTTCCAGATGTTGTTATGTTACAGCAAGCATTCCAAAATGGTTTCAATTCATTATTTTCCTCAATTTTTACAAACAATACCCCATTATGACAATGTGAAATAAGTTTGTTTGAAATGTATTAAAGATAATATATATATATATATATATATATATATATATATATATATATATATATATATATATATATATATGTATATATATATGTATATATATGTATATGTACACAAGTATTCACATCCTTTGCTCAATACTTTGTTCTCAAGCCTCAAGTCTTTTTGAGTATGATGCTACAAGCTTGGCAAACCTATTTTTGGGCAGTTTCTTCAATTCTTCTTTGCAGGATTTTTTTTTTCAGGTTAAATGGGGAGTGTCGGAGCACAGCCATTTTCAGACCTCTACAGAGATGTTCAGTCGTCTTCAATTCTGGGCTCTGGCTGGGCCACTGTGGGGAATTCACAGATTTGTCCCTTAGGTACTCCTATGTCAACTTGGCTGTGTGCTCAGGGTCATTGTCCTGTTGGAAGATGAACCTTCGCCCCAGTCTGAGGTCCATTGTACACTCTCCGTACATGCTGCATTCATATTTCCCTCGATCCAAACTAGTCTCCCAATTCCTGCCACATCTGTATGACAGTATGATGCTACCACCATGATGCTTCACTGTAGGTATGATATTGGACAGGTGATGAGCAGTGTTTGGTTTCCTCCAGCCAAGACACTTGCCATTCAGGCCAAAGAGTTCAATCTTTGTTTCATCTGACCAGAGAATTTTGTTTCCACTTGTGTACAAAATGTGCTATCTGTCTTGCCTTGCCTTGCCCGATTGACCAGTTTGGCCAGGCCGCCTGCTCTAGAAAGAGTCCTGGTGGTTCCAAACTTCTTCCATTAATGATTGATGGAGGCAACTGTGCTCACTGGGACCTTCAATTCCCCAGATCTGTACCTCGATGCAATCCTGTCTCGGGGGTCTACAGACAATTCCTTGGACTTAATGGCATAGTTTGTGTTCTGACATACACTGTTAAAAGTGGGACCACATATAGACAGGTGTGTGCCTTTCCACAGGTGGACTCCAATCAAGTTGTAATAACATCTCAAGGATGATCAGTGGAAACAGGATGTACAATTTTTGAGTAAAATTTTGAGTGTCATGGCAAGAGCTCAATTTTTTTAAGAGCTGGCAAGAGCTGATTTTTTTCTCTCCCTTTTTTAAAATAAATTTGCAAAGATTTCAAACAAAACTTCTTTCATGTTGTTGGTGCCAGGCGGGCTGGTGTGAGTATTTCAAAAACTGCTGTTCTACTGTGATTTTCATGCACAACCATCTCTAGGGTTTACAGAAAATGGTCAGAAAAAGAGAAAATATCCAGTTGGCGGCAATTGTGTGGAAGAAAATGCATTGTTGATGTCAGAGGTCAGAGGAGAATAGTCAGACTGGTTAGAGATGATAAAGGCAATAGTAACTCAAATAACCACTCATTACAACCTAGGTATGCACAATACCATCTCTGAATGCACAACACATTGAACCCTGAAGCAGACAGGCTACAGAAGCAGAAGACCACAATGGGTGCCGTTCATACTGTATAAGAAAAGGAAACGGAGGCTAAAATTCACACAGACTCACCAAAATTGGACAATAGAAGATTGGAAAAATGTTGCCTGGTCTGATGAGTCTCGATTTCTGCTGCGAAACATTCAGATGGTAGGGTCAGAGTTTGGTGTAAAGAACATAAAAGCATCGATTCTTCCTGCCTTGTCTCAACGGCTCAGGCTGCTGGTGGTGGTGTAATGGTGCGGGGGATATTTTCTTGGCACACTTTGTTCCCCTTAGTACCAATTGAGCATCGTTTAAACGCCACAACCTACCTGAGTATTGTTGTTGATCATGTCCATCCCTTTATGACTACAGTGTACCCATCTTCCGATGGTTGATTCCAGCAGGATACTGCACCATGTTACATAGCTAAAATCATCTCAGACTGGTTTCTTGAACATGACAATTTGTTCACTTTACTCAAATGGCCTCCACAGTCACCAGATCTCAAACCAATAGAGCAGCTTTGGGATGTGATGGAATGGGAGATTTGCATCATGGATGTGCAGCCGACAAATTTGCAGCAACTGCATGATGATATCATGTCAATATGGAACAAAATCTCTGAGGAATGTTTCCAACACCTTGTTGAATCTAAGAATTGAGGCAGTTCTGAAGGCAAAAGGGTCCCATGTGCCTGATTCAAACAAATGCATCGTTTTGCCAGCTATCTTGAGTACAATTCATGCCAACAGCCTGTAATATAACTATATATTTTGCAAAAATTCACACGTTAAACATATTTAGCTAGGTTATGATGACAGCAATGGACATGAGCAGGAAGTTATAGTTCTCAAGGATTTTGTTTGTTCCTTCTATATGCTGAATATTTTCGGGTGAATGCATGATTTGAACTTGTACAGCACTTATTCACAATCACTCTCTCAATAATGCATTCAAACAAATGCAGTCTTACACTGCTACTTCACCTGTATCTGATTTAGAATGAGCAGAAATCTGTAAGAAATGCAGCGATCCATAGATAAAATAACTGATTAAAACATACTGTGTTCATCCTTCACAAACAAAATTTGCTCTGCTAAAAGCAGCAATGATACCTTTTAATGCTGACAACATGTAATATTAGCATGTGGTAGGAAAAAAAAATTAAATTAGCAACTTTGAAACTACTCTCCTAGTATTTTATTTATTTTATTGTATTTTCTTTTAATACATGTTATGAACATAACTTCTGTGATATTTCAAAACATTCTGAAATTCTTTAGCCGTAAATTTCATCATGGAGCGAAGGCAGAGAGCAGTGTTTCTGATATGAGTGAGCAAGGAGTGAAGCGGGAGTGGGAAATGGTGAACCCGGGGCGGAGCTGGAGCGGAGTGATTATTAAATGCTCGGAGCGCAGAGGGGAAATTGTTGCCGCTCCACTCCGCTCACATACTCTGGCGCTGAAACACAGTGTTACAAGATCTATCACTTATGCCACTGAAAATTTTCATGCAGTCGTGCTGCATTTATCAGAAGTATATGCGTACCATGCATTAGCCCTAATGAACTGTGCTTTGGCCCACCTCTTCCAACCGAGCAAGCTACAGCTAAACCAACCGCATACGGAACGGAACAAACACACTAGTCAAACAAACTGGGCTTTGCGGGTCAAATGCACACAGGAATGGTTAAGATCGCCTAGTTTAAGTTGGTGGCTCTGAATGAACCAGCAGTGATCCAAGGTATCATCAGGTGTGGTCCTCAGAGAAGTGGTCTTTTGTGATGACTGACGCACATTTGTGCTTTTTATACCCAACCCTTTTTCCCTCATTCATTTGTTGCCAATGAAATGTGCTTACAATTGTTTTGTTCCTCATTTAGAACCTCAATAATACAACAAATCAATCCAAATTACTTTATGAAAAGTAAAAAGTTAAATTGCCTATCTTGGCGGGAGATTATTGTTCAAGTGATTGTTTTTGTACAGTTCAATTCAAGAGCTTTTACTGTGGTTTACTAGGAAGTTCAGTTTGAGTTGATTGATTATTGTTGGATTTGGTTTTACATTACCTCATCAGTAGATTGAGAGGTTTCTAACTGGAACAGTGATTCAGTGGTTTTAAGTGTATCTTAATTCTTGAATCATTGTTCAGACACTTAGAAATAATGTGTCAAGGGTTGTGAGTGTACTGCAGTTTGATTCATGCTTTGGTCCAGTTACAGGCCGCTCAATGAGAACTTGTCATAGAAAGGTTTGGGTATCATTTGGGTTTTATTCGATACCATATCAGAATTCGGTGCCATATTGGTACCGGGTTTCGGTACCCAACCCTAGTCATAGAAAGTTGCTTTACAAGACTTTTAATTTGTATTAATGTTATTCAGTTTCAGTTTGATCTGGTGGTTCAAATATTAGTGCAAAAATATAGACATATAACATCAATTTGAAAATTAGGGCTGCAAATTTAAACTAGATTCTAAAGTTGGTGAACAAGAAACTTTAGCATCTAGATTAAGAAAGTCTTAATCAAAAGAGCCAGTTAAAAGTTCAAAGATGTATTTGTTCAAGCACAAGAAGATCCAAAAAATTACTGACACAATTATTTGACACATTCAGCAGGAAATGCACTAGAATTTAATTTGTTTATTTGAGATTAAAATTAAGGAGAATTATAATTAATTGATATTGAAATAACATTATTTTTATGACTCTCCTTTTTAATGTGTTTTGTAGTTCTCAACCTCACTGCAGTTTAGATCAAGTCAATATTTGTGTTGATGCTGTTTTCTGTAGTAATTACCACAGTTTTGATGGACTGAATCATCTGGATTGCTCATTTTGATTCTTTCATGTTCAGGATGTGGCATCCCCCTTAACCACCTATATACTACTGCTACCACAGGAACAGGAAAGAACTTCCTCAAAGTGCTTTCTCATTTGGCATTCATAATTACATTCTCGGCTTGTCTCCACTTTCCACAAGCCGCCAGAACATGCCTGGCTTGCGACCACGGTGTCTAGACTGTGCACTTTGAAACCAACAAAATTGTTTTTTTGTCGTTGTTTTTTTTCTGAACAATGGAAAATTGGCGTAATGTTTAATCCCATATTCTGTAATTAACTTAACTGTGAGAAAAGGTTTGTGAGATGATGTAAAAAGAAAGTCTAAAGGATCTTACATGAGGTTACAAGTGGTACTTTTGAATTCTTGTAGCCCTGTTTTAGAGTTGTTTCATTTGATTATTGATGAAAAGGCTTAGTGAGAGAATCAGTTTATTGGAGGTGCTTTTGCAAATATTTGGTTATGCATTATATCAAATATAATTCATGTAAAACCATTTTGAATGGTATGTAAAACCTAAACCAAGCTACTTTTCCAACTTCACTTCCATCATACCACAACCATATTTGGGGTGCTGTCTTCTTTATGACAAAGAAAGAGCTAATGCCACATGCATAGCTGATATCCTAGCCTGGTCTTGCCAGTCTGTTGGCTGGTTTTTGAGTGGTTTTGGGAACAACTTCAGCTGATCATTTTCGGAGTTAAATTGCATTTATAAGATCATACTTCATTTTTTAAGTTTGTAAGAATAAATGAAACAAGTAGCTTTGCAGTATATTGCAAATAACTTTTTTTTTTTTTTTTTTATGCATGCTCATACAGTATTACATTTACTGCTCTATAATGCTTCCTCTACACGTTTTCCATGGTTGGTTGAGGCCTGTTCTTGGCAGACCTCCTACATGGTCATCATTGATCTGCCACACTGTCAGGTACTATCAAGGCAAAGCATGTGCCATGTGACACATAAGGGCAGCTTGCCAAAAGCTAATAGACTCTGATCTGCACTAATTGCAAACGTGAATCCTATAACAGAGCTTTGGGAAGAGCCACCAGCACAGATGAAAGCTCCAGGCTTTGCTGTGTCAAAGGTAGACAACCAGTAATCGGTGCGTCCGATGACCCGGGAGGAGCAAGGGTAGAGCTGTAGCTGTGTCTTCCACCCAGACCTTTCTGACACCACTGTGTCCTTTACAGTCAGTCAACTGAGTGGCTTTACCTTGTGTCCTTTGAGCTGAAAAAGGTCATATAGGAAATGTTTAAGTACATTTTTATCTGTTAGGTGTTCTCACTTTTGCAGTCATTTATTATAAATTGTCCTGTAGTGTGACCAAAAATTTTTTTTTAATACTGTACTGTGTTACAGTAAATATTTTATGCAACACTTAAGCTGTTTCAATGAGCAATTCAGGTGCCATCGCTTCTGTCTTTGCCTGTTTTGGCCCAGACATGATCTGAACTTGTCAATCAGCACTGAGTATCACAGTTGCTATTTCTAAACAGCCTCTTACAATAGCAACAGTCCTTGGTCAAGATGCCATATTTTTAGGCAAATAACAATGAGGCTTTGAGACATAGTTCAGCCTGTCCAAAGAGTTTTACTGTCTTAAAGTTTTACACAATTCTCACAAAAACAATTCTCACAATTCTCTTTTTTCCCCCCTTTTGTCCACTAGAACACAGACGTTCAATTTTGCATTTGCTTGACAATCAATACCAATTTTTTATTTGTTGCCATTCTCAACTGAATGTTGATCATCCTGAAAAAAAGGATAGAACATGAAAAGATCTCTGAAAAGTGTTTCTGTCTTTTAGGGCTTAATGTCGTCTTCATCTGTGCTCCATGACGTCAAATGTGTATTAATTGAGACTAGTGTTCATGGCAAACAGATGCCAGCTCACCTACATTCAGCACTTGTGACCAGACACTGATGAAAGGATTAGTCCTCACTCTCCTAACATGACCTAGATTTTTAGGTAAGGTCGAAACAAGGTACTTTCACATAAGTGATTATGTACAAGAGCTCAAGTTGACTTATTCTAGGACTTAGCACCTGCATGAGTCTGAGCTTGGCCCATAAATCCAGATCGTCTCTGGTGTTACTCAGCCAAAAGATTGGTGTCAACAACATTATTATCTGCATGAGATAACTGCCAAAGCATAATATACATTGTGCCGTTTAAAGGGATAATTTACTCAAAAATTATAATGTTCTGATATTTACTCACCCTCCAGGCCATCCAAGATATTAGGGACTGTTTCTTCAGTCAAAGAGTAGAACGTAGTAACAGTAGAAAAGATTTTAGCCACGGACGGTAAAGACAGCTGACTCCACTGTGTGACCCTGTCTCTCTCTCTCTCTCTCTCTCTCTCTCACTCACACACACACACACACGCACGGGCACACACACAGACACACATCTCCACATTTGAACATTCAATAGCAAATACTTAAACTAATAACAAAACATACTTACAGTAGCTGATTCCTAGGTTCACGAAAGGGTCGTCCATAAAATGCGTTGTTGTTTAGTCGTAAGTAATCTTAAAGATTCCTAAATGCATCTGCTTTCGGAAGGCCAAATAAAGGGATTTTGCTTTTGCCTAGATACACACAGCATCTCCCTGACATGGCTGCTGAAACATTAACTGCGATTACTGAAACCACGCCTTCTTTCTTTGCATGAACATCTGGGTGGCAATACGCAAATATTTCCACATAGTGACATAGACATGTGGGGGGTGGGTTGAATGAGCCGTTTTGGGGTCGTGGCAGAGTCTTAACTTTGATAAAGAATATCTCTTTGGATTTGAAACTTTAGTCTTTGCAACTTTACAGGTCTTCTTCATGCACCAAGAGCTTGTAACACTCCAAAGAGAAAGGAAAAATCGCATCATATTTAGCACTTTAAGACAAGTTGCAGGAAATTATATCTGTTAAGAAATCTGCATGGGGAAATCTTTCATCTTCTCACAAAATTTGAGATTCTATAGATTCATATAGAAATGATTACACCGACAGACAACAGTAAATGTGACTGCAATCTATCACTGTCAGTTAACAATAAATTTTTTTTTTTCTTTTTTTCAAATATTTAAATAAATAAATAAACATGTAAACTGATAGCAAAACTTTAGACTGTTCTCATGAGTTCAAGTGGCAAGAGTGGTTGAACTACAGTAGTGCTGAGATTGGGAAACATTAAAAGGGTTAACTGTGAAGGTGTAATGAATGCTCAAATTCTTGGCAAAGCCCTTTTTTCATAGGTGTAGCTACATGAACATGTAAACTGTCTGAGTTTTGTAGACATGGCTGCAGGGCAGGAGGAATTACACTGTCATGCAGAGGATATAGAGGTGCTGTGATATTCAAGTCTGTCACATATTTGAAAAGCTTCCAGGTGGAAATAGGTATGCTATGTGTGGGATAGAGAAGGTAATCACCTCACAGAAAACACAGACCTGTAATATAAACAATCTGATTTCTGGAAAATGCCTTTACAGGGGGGAGGGAGGTGGACTGTGATTGTTGAAAGTGCAGATTCTTAGTTCTCCTGGGACAACTTCTGTTACTTACTGTAAATGTCCAAAATTTTTTGTAAGTTTTTATACGTTTGAGATCACAATAAAGATTATTTTAATTGGAATAGCAGCATTGTTGACATAGTGGTCTCAAAGCAAGAGGCCTGTGGAGATGTTGAGACGGTAGCGTTTCAAACACGAACTCAACTTCTTACATTATTTTTCTCCTGTGATGCAAGCGCAGCAAATATGTAGTCTAAATAAAATTGCAATGAAATTATCTTCCAGATCTAAAATAAAGGCAAGATCAGTAATTTAGGCTAATTCATCTTTTATATATACACTCACGGCTACTTTATTAGCTACACCTGTTTAGTTGCTTGTTAACACAAATTGCTAATCAGCCAATCACATGGCAGCAACTCAGTGCATTTCGGCATCTACATGTGGTGAAGACGACTTGCTGAAGTTAAAACCGAGCATCAGAATGGGGAAGAAAGGGGATTTTAAGTGACTTTGAACGTGGAATGGTTGTTGGTGCTAGACGGGCTGGTCTGAGTATTTAAAAAACTGCTGATCTACTGTGATTTTCACGCACAACCATCTCTAGGGTTTACAGAGAATGGCCAGAAAAGAGAAAATATCCAGTATGGGGCAGTTTTTGTGGACGGAAATGCCATGTTGATGTCAGAGGAGAATAGGCAGACTGGTTATAGAAGATGATAGAAAGGCAACAGCAACTCAAATAACCACTTGTTACAACCAAGGTATGCATAATACAATCTCTGAACGCACAACACGTCGAACCCTGAAGCAGATGGGCTACAGCAGCAGAAGACCACACCAGGTGCCGCTCATATCAGCTAAGAAAAGGAAACGGAAGCTACAGTTTGCACAGGCTCACCAAAATTGGACAATAGAAGACTGGAAAAACATTGCCTGGTTGGATGAGTCTCAGTTGCTGCTGCGACATTCAGATGGTAGGGTAAGAATTTTGCATAAAGAACATAAAAGCATTGATCCATCCTGCCTAGTCTCAACGGTTCAGGCTGGTGGTGATGGTGTAATGGTGTGGGTCAGTGGTTCCCAACCACATTCCTGAAGGCCCCCAAACACTGCATGTTTTCCATGTCACCTTCATCAAACACACATGATTCAAATCCTCAGCTCATTAGTAGAGACTCCAAGACCTGAATTGGGTGTGTCAGACAAAGGAGAGATGCAAAATGTGCAGTGTTGGGGGCCTCCAGGAAAGTGGTTGGGAACCACTGGTGTGGGGGATATTTTCTTGGCACACTTAGTACCAATTGGGCATCATTTAAACGCTACAGCCAGCTACAGTTTTCTTGCTGACCATGTTTCTCCCTTTATGACTACAGTGTACCCATCTTCTGATGGCTACTTCCAACAGGATAATGCACAAAGTAACAAAGCTCATATCATCTCAGACTGGTTTCTTGAATGTGACAGTGAGTTCACTTTACTCAAATGACCTCCGCAGTCACCAGATCTCAATCCAATAGAGCAGCTTTGGGATGTGGTGGAATGGGAGATTTGCATCATGGATGTGCAGCTGACAAATCTGCAGCAACTGCGTGATGATATCATGTCAATATGGACCAAAATCTCTGAGAAATGTTTCCAACACCTTGTTGAATCTATGCCATGAAGAATTAAGGCAGTCTACATCTACAGCTGAATGTGTTTTATAGTCGATCGAGAACACACCCATAGATTTGATGTAAATATTTACTTATATGCATTACTAGATTATATTGCAGTGCTTCATTTTGCAGTAAAGTTGAACTGTTTGGTTAGGATAATTTTGTTTGGATGGTTGTGCTACATTGTTTTGAGTACATTGTACATTGCATTGGAGAAAAGTGTCAAATCGATTGAGGAAAAACTGTAACAGACTACATGGATTTTTATGATTTCTCTAGTAGTTGCTTGACTGATTGACTGCTGAAGAACAGACTGTGAACCTTTCCAGCAATCTTAGGTCAATAGTGCTCATTCATTAAATGTATTGGTAAATCTTCAGACACCCATACACACAAAAAGAAAACAGTCAAATGAAATAAAGCATAATGGAGCAAAAAATGAAGCTAATCAGTAGACAAATTTTCAACAATTCATTTCAATAAGCCAGATATTCAAAGTCCTTAATCTCAGCCTCACATGAACAATGAACCATTAGATTTTTCTGAATGAAATTACACTGGACTTTTTTTCTTTAGTTTGAGACTACCCATTTATAAACGCAATGGGGTAAAGTGATGTTAAAACTTTAGCTACATGTGAGTCATGAACTGAACTGATTACACTTTTCAAACCAAAGTAATGTCTACCGCAACATTGTAGGATAATTGTACTGCATTTGTTCATGATGATTGAATATTCCCTCTGCTATTGCTCTTTCTATATTCCATCACTATTTTCATAAATTCTAAGTTATACAAAGTCTGTTTTAGGCTAATCTCTCAGCATTCTCTAAACCTTTCTTTTTGACACTTTAGGCATTTGGGATATTTACCATTACTATTACAAAATTACTATTTGAAATCAGAAGCAAATGTATTCACAGCTATGCGATTACTTTGCAACCCTAAAATAACACAGACTTACCAAATGATCCCTAGCAATGCTTGAGTGATTAAATCTTTGTGAGCAATAACATTTACCAGCAGGGGAAAACAGGTCCACGCTAACCCCTTGTTGTGTACCAAGTCAGTCAAACCATTTTCTATTTATAGTCTTAAAGATGTGGAGGAATGTAGATTACTCCAGCGTGAGAAGATAATACTTCAGTGCCAATGAAAATGAATGACTGGGGCAGGTGGGACACATTCACTGCAAAGATAACTAGATAAGAGAGGATGCAGCAGTTTCTGTTCTTAGCCTCTGTTTGTTTGTATCTCTTTGCCCATCTTTTGTTACCCTACATTCTTTAGGCTACACACTCACCTGTCTTTCTGCTGCCTTTTAGGACTGTTATCTCTGCTTTGATGAAAACCTGCTATTGATACTCATGTCTCTCCTGCAGGAGACACAGAGAAGTTCCCGCCTGCTGTTCAGAGGGAATTAGAAACCTCTGACCTTTTTCGTAACGCTCATTTTCATAATGGGTTTTTGGGTCATGAGTGGCAAAAGGGTAATGTATGTGTTGTGTGAGATTTTGGTGGATCATTGAAGTCAAAGAGTCTGTGTATGTGTTGTCAAAGCCTCATTGCACAGCACCCCTCTCTTTTGTAAATTGGCAGACAGAAGATGTGTGAAGAGCCATTTATTAGTAATCCAATTGTTTTTATATAAAGTGAAAGTGAGCTTTAATAAGTAAAGGTGGAATTTACAGATGGTAAGGCAGTATTTTAATAAAACTTGGCTGTCTATGAAGTAGAACCTCAAAATAAAACATATTTTTGATACCACTGATCATGGCTAGGAATGAAATGAAAAATGAAAATCCAGATGTTTGTCCTGGAGCTGTCAAAAATTGTCACAATGCCGTAAGATGATGTATTTTGGATCATCCAGCAGATTTTTTCAACAATTAAACTCAATGTAGGTAACAGAAAAATATGCCATCAACATTGTAACAATACAAAACTGGTGGAAAATCTTTGAAGTTATGATTTAAATGTAATCCTTAACAATAATGCTTATTTTTTGCAATTAAAAACCAGGATGGATGTGACAAAGGAATATTGTGTATAGTATACATTGATTATAGGCTGTCTTCCAACCACTTTGGTGGCACTTTACTTGATCTAAACTGCAGGCTTTCACCCCCACTCCATTTTTGAACTGAGACACTATTATGTTTAAGAATCTATGGCCCTTAGTTGTGAAAACAGAGCCTGGGAGGACCGAGAGAAAGGCATGGAATGCTTCAGGCGAGTAGAGAGCATTAAAAGTATGTCATCTTTGTTGTCTGGTACATTACCTCTGAATGAGACCCATGGGAGTCTGGGGGCACACAGAGGATGCACTCTGCCCTCAGGGACTCAAAAGGCCGACATGGTCCTCAACTTCTATACTCGCACACTCAGTGTCTTTACCTCTGTTTTTGGTTGCTCTCTTTCTCACCAAAGCACAGAGCAAACTTACTTATGTAGGCAACTTGAACTTCCTGACTCCTGTCTTATATGTTAGGGGTGATGAAATAATTACATCCTTATGATGGGGTCTGCTTCTCTTAAATGTGTTCACGCTTGTCTAATGGGCTTGTGGAGTTTATTCCGTATCAAACTGTCTTCATTGCCTTTTGTTGTAATTTTACCACTACTTCAGTCTTTGCATGGTTTTATAACAATATAAACAATTCAATAAAAATACTATATTTTAGGGATGCACGATATTATCGGACCAGTATCGGAATCAACTTAGAAATTATTTAAATGTAAATATCGGCATAAGTCGGCACACGGCCATCCACTCAGAGCCTCTGCACACACTCTTCGATGATTTTAATGTCAGGCCTGCCTAGCGTCCATAGCGGACTCGCAGACATGGAAAGTATAACACAGGCTTCAGAAGTCATACCCACAGACTGTTGGCTTAACGTTTGATGCATACGGCACACAAAAGCGGAAACACTTCAGAAGTTTTGAAGCCATCATCGGATTCGTTGAATTAAACACGATTTCCGAGAGGTGTGTGTGTCATGATCTTTAACATCCTGCCTGGAAACAAAGTGATGTTGTTCAAATGTGATGTTGTTCAAAACGAACCGCAATTGGTTGTTTGACATGTCGGTCAAATGGCCTCATGGGCGGGCCTTAGCCAAATGTCTGTTTAAATGCCTCTTGGACGTATTTTAAAGATTATATGCCACAAACTTTAAATATTTCACATACTTTTGAAAATCCAGCGTTTAGTTGGTCTTGATAAGTGTTCTTCATCACAGTTGTAAACGTGACGTCTTCTTTTGTGAGGGGGTTTGGCGCCATATTATCTTTGTTTCCAGACGGAACGTTAAAGAACGCGACACACGTGTCATAGAAATCCTGTAGAATACAACCAATCTGATTATGACTTTGACATTCCTGAAGTGTTTCCACTTTTGTGTCCCATATAGCCAATAGGCAATAGACTAGGCAATGTGAGACTAAAGCAGCGGCAGCCTCTCCTGGGTCTTAATGCCCGTTATTTATTTATCTTCCTAAAAATAAATAAATAAATAAATGCAGCGACTGAATATAGTTTATTTATAGTTATTTTCAAATCTTCAATCTACTGTTATTATAAAATAACGTTGTTATTGTTTAAAACATTTTTTTTTTTTTCAAATAATAGGAAAAATATTGGTATCGGCTATCAGTCAAAATTTGTTATCGACATATCGGAAAAAATCAAATATTGTGCATCCCTACTATATTAATTTATTGTAAAAAAATATATATATGTATGTATGTATGTGTGTGTGACACACACATACTGTTCAAATGATACATTTTTTTTTTTACTTTTTTTATTGATCTCTGCTAAACAATTAGATTTAACAAAAATACAGTAATAACGTGTATTGTTTTAAATTTAATTTATTCCTCTATAATGTTTAAACTTAATTTTTAGTAGCCATTACTCAAGCTTTAGTGTCACATGATCTTTCAGAAATCATTCTAATATGCTGATTTGATGCTCAAGAAACATTTGTGCTGCCTAATATTTTTACGAAAACTATGATATAGTTTCTTTAAAAGAATAGAAGTGATTTCAAATAAAAAAAATTTGGAACATTATAAATGTGTAATTTTATGCATCTTTGCTGTATAAAAATATACATTTCTTTAAAAAAGATAAAACTGGCCACAAATATGTGCATATTCACAAAGTTATGAATGTCTAATCTTATATTATTTTGTATTCATACATTCTTTCATTCTGACTTCCCCATCCCTAAATAATATAAATATAACAACATATAAAGCATTTCCTTAGCTTTTGATTATTCATTATAAGGTTACACTTGCCCCTTTTATATGTACAAATCCAGTATCAAACATTATTTAAGGATTATTCAAAACTGCACCTCAGGCTTGTGGTGATTTGAGAAAAACACTGACATTAAACCTGATAAATGATTTCAGTGTATAAACACAAATCACTATTCTGTTTAGGTGTGTTGGAAATCTTAATTGCTCTTTTTTTTCTTTTCTTTTTTGTTTCTTTTTTTTTCTGACATGTTTAAGAAAAAGAAGAATCGTGGTTTTGGATTTGGGCAATACTGTAGTATTTCATTGCTTCCAAAAATGATATATATTCGGCATGGGTGTCCCCTTTCTTTTAACTTTCCTGTATTTTTGTGATGGCATTTGTGTAATTATCCTTGGCTAGTTTGATCCAGTAAAACTAAACAGGAAGACAAATCCCTCCCCCTCAACACCCCCGATCTCTTGAGGTTGTCATCAGTACAAGAGCAATGTAGTACACCCTAGTAATGGCTTGGCCCCTTTCTCAAGTGTTGTCGAAGCAAGGCAGTCTGTCACCCTCTTAGTAACCCCTTAAGTTCCTGCTCATGTCAGTGAGTAAACATTGAGATGCACTGGCAATGTGATCTGAGCACTTCACTCCCAGAATTAAGCCACTGCGTTCTAAACTGGCATTGCCCAGGAAATGTGTCTGGGCTTGTTCTGACAACTAGATTTTCCATGTTGGAAACATCTTCTAAATAGTCAGATGCGGTTTTATAAAAAGGCCAGGTTTCAACACTCCTTTTTGGCTTCGGGACGAATGTATGTGTTAATCCTGTAAACATAGTAGCCCTATAACAGTTCCGTATTACATAAGCATATATTTTTAATATACTGACATCTGAAATTTTAGGTACATACAAAAGGAAATTTATGGAGTAGTAATAGGCTAATTAAAAAAGTCTTGATCCCATACCAGTTTCAAAGGATCAGAGGAGGAGGAGCCAACATTAGACAACATAGTATAAAAACTGAAACCTTCTTTTTAAGAGAAAACAAAGAGTACAATTGTTGTTCTATGTCAGAAAAATCTAAGCGTATTCTCTCGTCCTTTTGAAGTGATTCCAGAAAATGTCGTAATTGCAAAGATTTGTAGAAATCATTATTAGGTAAATTGAATTCCTTTTTAAACAACTGAAATGGTTTCGGACTGCCCTTGTCAAATAACTGGTCCAGCTCCAATTCCCTCAATCTCCATGATCTAAGACCGTTGTTCTGGAGCAGCAGGTAGTTCAGAGTTGAATGAAATTGGAGATTTTAAAGATAGGATGCATGGAATATTCAAATACTTTAAAATATCTTTCCATGCTTGGAGAGTGTTTGATAACGTAAAAATATTAGACACTGATTCAGTTTTATGTACAATGTAAATAAATGGTAGGGTACACAACAAATTAGGGAAACATCTCAAAGCCTCAATCCCTATCCACCATGAATTTATTCCATTTAGAAACCAATTTATCATATTTGTTATCTGGGCAGACTAAAAATATAACTGGAAGGTTTGACCAGTCGGACAAATTTTGGTAACTAATGGAGCATAATTAGCTTTGAATAAATCACACAAATTGAGTGTGATGTTTATTTCTAAATATTGAAAACCTGAGGGAGATGAGCGAAACATAGAGCCCAAAGCAGCTTTGTGGGAGCATAATGGTGTAACACACGGACTCGGGAACAGAAGGTTAATGATCGGTAAGTTTATTTAAAACAGGTACAGTATATGTGCAAGCAGGGGGAAATGCAGATGAGTAAATCCGTAGGAGGCGTGAAGTATGGTATCTTTGGCTGGAATAGATATAGGTATTCTCCGTACCGACAGTGTGGTGACCAGGATGGAGGAATCATTGCACACACCTCGGGGGAAATGCAGGAGAGGAGAACTTGGAGGAATCACTGGAGGCACACAGGGGAACTCTGGGGGAACACAGGAGTCTGGGAGTTTGGTTCTGACTAAGAGGTGGGTAGAGAGGTTAGTTAGAGAGTCAATGCACGTAGCTCGTAACAGGAAGGGTTCCACTATGAAGCTACGAGATTGGACAAATGAGTAGACTGAGATGCGTGCTTATATGTGGTGGTGAGCTGATGATGTGATTGTGAACAGGTGATGATGATTAGTACTCAGGTGAGGGAGTGTGCTGTGGGTGATGAGCCAGACCGACTTGTGACAACAGGTGTAAGGCCTGAGATTTATTTGAATTAATCTTATGCCCAGAGAATGTACTATATTATCCAATAGTCTACAGAATTGTGTCACTGGAAGTCTCTGTATGTTTAAAATGTAATAACACATCATCGGCATAAAGTGAAATACGATGGTCATCTGAGCCTACTCTGATACACTGTATTCTTGTATTGGACCTCTTTGCTTCAGCCAGAGGATCAGTGACCACAGAAAATAAGAGAAGTGGGGGCAGACAGCCTTGGCGGCAGACTAATTTTATTGTGTTTAATCAATTACATAAAATCCAATGCCCTCACATTTGCAGAAAGTGAGTTAAGTGAGTAGAAATATATTTTCGATAGTAAAATGTAACTATTCTATATACTCTCTCTCTATATATATATAACTATATACTCATAATATAAATCTATATGTGCAATGACTTTCTGAAGATGTGCATACAGTAATAATCCCACATTTTAAATTCTGTTATTACGATGATATTGTGCATTTGATCATATGTACAAACGCTTGACTCTTTCAATTAAGCTATAGTGGAGTTTTGGAACGAGGGGTGATTTGAGGGGGGCCTCTTGGCAAGATTGCATGAAAACATTTTCAGAGATGGTTATTGTCTCTGAAACTGAACCCCTCCTGGCATTTACACAGGATGGTGCATGTGTCAGCTGCCTATGGAGAGTCAAGAGGCTCTTGAGGAGAGGGAGTCATGATGTATCACAGAATTTACTATGGATGTGTCTCTTCATTCTGAGGCATTTCAGGTGACTGCACAATTTCATTGTCTGTTTCCTATAGTGAGATGTTGAGCCTGTGCTTTGGATATTTTTGGCTAAAGCTGCTTTTTTTGTGTGAGTTGCAAATAATATTAATGCATTTTAAAATCCTGGATAGAAAACAATAATTCATGTTTTAAACGGCAGCGTTATTTTGAGTTCTGAAGCTCGCACTGTATTTTTATTGCAGCGTAACCTCTTACATTAAATGAACAGTGTACAGGCAGTATTCAAGTATGGTCAGGTCACAATTATAATAAGCTTTGTAATATTTTTCTCATTATTTTGCTGACCCTAAAAAAATCACCAGAAGAAAGATGTCCAGGGGTCTTCTGATCTTCTGCGTGAACATGCTATAGTACTGCTGCAGGGAGGAATGCCGACTATAAAACAATAATTCATGTACAGTAAGTAAAATTATTATATACAATAATGAATACATGTATTGTAGTTTAATGTGTTGTGAACTAGTCAGGCTTAAATATAATATGAAAATGAAATCAGTTTTCTTGGGTTTAGTTATCAGTGAATGCACTGACTAATATAATATAGACCTTGCATGCATTCCGTCTCAGAAGATAAAAGTTAAAACATTTGCATACTTGAGGAAGAATGAAGCTGCAATGATTAACAATAACGTCTGAAATAGCATCAGCTACAGATGATAACATACAGCCGTATCTTTAGATGTGGTCTTTTCATTACCCAAATCCAATAGGTTAACTTTGAAAAATCATCACCCGCAAATCAAGACAAATTTTTGTTTAAAAGAAGGATCTATCTTTCATCTCCACCACACAATTAAAACATTGTTTGCATCCTTAAGGGATGTGTTGAGTTGTGGAAGCACACTGTGTTTTGCTTCAGTCTGACAGCTCTTTCAATGATGTAGCCACATGCTTTTAAAAGTTATGGTATCCTGCGCTTTGAAACCTTTCTACTATAAATGTCTCTAATCCATCAAGACAAAGGTTGATCTCATTTCTTTCTCTGAAAGACTGTTAGTTGAAAAGCTAATACATCAACCTTCCTCCGCCATACCGTGTGTGGTTACATCAATGCCAGATATCCAAAGCAGATGCCAGTAAACAAGCACTATCAGTAAGCCTGGCTCTGGGCGCATGCTTGATTACATGGTTGAATCTGACGACTTCTTTAATAAGATAAATAGATGCCTGGGGGCCCGCACCTGAATTCCTGTACAACAGCTTATACAAACACACATACGTCAGAAGAGTAATGTATTGTAGAACTATTGCAAGCTTTATTCTTTAAATCATTCATGGACATCTGAAACTCTTGTGCTGAAGATGGTTCTTGCATTTGCATGTGAAGGCAAAAAAGGGCATGCATTGGTACCCGTTGCTTTGCTAAGGCCTGGTTCACACGGGACGATTTTAAAATTGTCGGCCGTTTTTCCAAACCTGAGAGACCCCACACACGGCGATAAAAAATCACAGGTCTAACAGTTTTGGTCGTTCAGTGTGTGGTGTGCAGCCACACGACAAAATCAACACATCACACACGAACCGATTTGAGTCCCGAGCATTCCCAGGTCAGACGGGAAATCTCGCAAAATCCCTCGAGATCACACGTGACTTCAGAGTAAACAATCATGAGGGACGAAGAGGATGCAGTGGCCATAGTTTGTGCTTTGTTTTTAACGGAAAAAAACATAAGAAAAACAAGAAAAGGCGATGGTCAAAGAGGTGGATACAACGTGAGCATGGACTATACTTGCTACATCATGAAATGTTGTTACGTACTACACAGATTAATAACCGTTGAAATAAACGTTCATATATTCGTTTCCATGTACTCTGGTGGACTTCAGTTGTGGATGTAGTTATGCCCATCGACTTTATTTGTATTTGTTATATTTGTTATATTATATACGCCGGCTGTTTTGATTTTGTTTCCCGGTACTTCCTAACCGCCTCGTCACCTCGCTTTCTGATTGGCTACACGCCACAGTCCACAGGCTGCGTGATTGTTTGTCCTCGGGGGACACCACACACGAGAAAAAATAAATAAATAAATTAATGAAATAATGAAATAAATTAATAAATAAATTATGAAAAATAAATAAATAAATTAATGTCTTCATGTCAGTCAAGACTGGTTCAAGAATCTCACTTACCCAGATTGAAAACTGTAAGATCACTCTGGACTTTTCCTGTTTGTATACAATAACTCTTCTTTCCTTATTAATCTCCTAACCATTTATTTTATTTTATATTATATTATTACAGATTATTCATAATAACACCAGGAACATTCAGTAAGAAAGCAAACTACAATTCATGTTGAATTTAAAGCTCGCCTAAAACACCTGAAATATAATTGTTGCTTCCCCTTATGATAATTGCTACTCAAGCAAATGTTCGTGGAAGTCAGTTTGTTCAAGAACATGTAAAAACAGCATAGGTTGCATACTTGAAGTCATAGTTTTCTGATGGAAATGCTTTGGAAATCATATTGTATGAGTCATGTTGTTTGTTCTAGTCAGGCTTGATGGCAAAAAAATAAAGTAGAGATATACTGTACATCAACATGCTTAATCGTCCACAACAAAGGAAGAAGAAAAACATTTCACAAAGTTTAGTATGCTTGCCTGCCTTTTTTAAAATTATCTAAATAATAATAATAATGTCAGTGATTCAGTCTGTTAAACATAGCTGCTATACGTGTATTTGCTCATATTGTGTCATCCTAATCTGGAATAATGAAGCTGTTACCTTTCTCCTATTATGCCATTGCCTAGAGATTTGCCAAGTAAAGCTGAAGATGTCATTTCCCCCTACCTATTTTTTTATTTTTTGCATTTCTGTCTGACGCTATATGTCATTTAAATAAAAAAACCCTCATATAATAAGTTTTCTCAATTTCAAATAAAAGAGTAATTAGAACTATTTATGTATTGCTTGTTTTGGTTTGCTGTTATGTTTGCTTCAACACTTCCTTGATCAGTGGTTTGTTAAAAAATTATAATAATAATAATTGTTAATAAATTAGTTTTTCATTAATGAAAGTGAAGCTGGAATAAAATATAAATATTAAATAAAACTGGAACTTACAAACTGACAAAATTAGAAATGTTTCCTTGGTAACTATCTTAAAATTACTCAAACTAAAATGTGTAAAAATCAAAAGCTATATACTGAAATATTAAAATAAATTACAAAAACAAACCAAACTACTAAAACTTAAACTAAAATGAAAATATAAATGTAAAAGCTATTTTAACATACAAAATAAATAGTAATGGCATATAAATAAAATAAAACTAAAATAACTCCTGGAGCTGCTATATGAGGCACATTTGAAGAACATCCAGTTCTTTGTGATGCTTGTCTGCCCAAGGGGTCATGTTTTGGCCGATTAGCCTGCTGGTAGATGCCATATCTGTACCATCTGTTTCATACAAGAATAAGTTTGAACTTTTTGATGACACCCTGAAGCGTATTCTTTCTTTAATTTGGTTATAGTCTAAAAAGAAAAAGAAAAGTGTGAAAAACATGGAGCGTTTTGATTTGAATACCATATTTGACCACATGTTGCAAGTTTCTGTTGCTTGGCCGAGTTTGGATCGTACCAAGTGACATTAGCTGAAGCTAATGTCTGTACCCAGACAGGCCACCCAGACACAAAGCTGACGTCCACCACCAGAACTGTGTGTGTTTCAGATGATGTGGCCAGATTAGATTAGAATGGATTTAATCAACAGGCGTAATTACCCACAGAGAAGAAGCACAGCCATGTGTTCTTATGTTTCTGAGAGCCAAGGACTGTTGAAATAGAGAATAATGTGTTCAGTTTTAACTATTTAGCACTTTCCAATTTGGTCTTTGTTCAATGTGAGCTTTGTGTTTTGTTCAGGCTGCCCATAACACATGCTTTCTGGGGCAGGGCATATATATTCCAGTTGTTCTCACTCAAAGGAAAGTTGAGTTTTCTGTCCACAATAGTTCTTGTAATATTATACATCCTGGTAATTGTCTGTTTTTCAGAAAATTTAAGATGTTGTGACCACTTATGATTCAGGCACAGTGCAAGCAATACAAGGGGATTGAAGGCTGCTATTGTGCAATAAAGGATGTTCTGACATTGTACCCTGCAGGCCAATTATTTGATAAAGCTAACCAACATATCACTCAGCTACACCTTTGGAGGCAGCGTTTCAGAGAAGTCATGCTATTGATGCCAGTATCGTTGTGTCTCCATCCTGCTTTCTCTCTTTCTGTAACTAGGCCACAGAACACTTTGTAACTCTTACTGCATCTCAACATGTCCAACAAGAGCCAAAAGTCATGGAAAAATGTTTTTTAGATCACAGAAGTCTTCGCAAAGGTAAAATCAGACATTTAGCGGTGCTTTTTTAGCGAGCTGTCGAGAGCTATCTTGCTTTATGTGCATTTAGGTCATATAAACTACTTGTGTACTTCTCGTGGCGTTTGCTACACTGAAGTAATTGAGAGGATTGTCCTTCAACTAAGCGTTTTCTCTTTTATCCTGTAACAGACATGTTTTCTGTTGTCTGCCATACACTTTAGTGTAGGATTACCTGTAATTGGAATCACTTTTTCTCTGGGGCATATATAATGCCCCCCTTTTTTTTAGTCTGTAAGGAAAAAAAGCCACTTTAAGGACTGCAGATGATATTACTGCCAGGATGTTGTCCTCATATGCTGAGCACAGTATTATCTAGCAGTAGCGTGAGTTTCATTTGAACATCGGGGGAGACATGTCTATGAGTACCACAATGCTTATTTTTGTCGTTTTTGTCACATTCGGACCATTTTGTAGTTAAAAACATTTACTTTTACATTTACATTACATTTTCAATAATTAAATCATGTTATTTGCAAGAAAGTTTTTATTTGCTTTGTCACATTAGTAATGCTGTGATTATACAGTGTTACATAAATTAAAGGGGGGTGAAATGCTCATTTTCACTCAATATCCTTTTAATCTTGAGAACCTATAGAGTAGTACGGCATCCTTCATATCTCTAAAAAGTCTTTAGTTTTATTATATTTATAAGAGAAAGATAGTCTGTACCGTTTTTTCCCAGAAAAACACGAGCGCCTGGAGGCGTGGTGTGTGGGCGGAGCTAAATAATCACGACCGCGAGTAGGCTTTTGCGTTGAGAGCGTTTAGAAGCTGTGACATTACCGTGAGGAAAAAAACATCATCCAAAACAAATCATGACTAACAGTCAGATTCAGCCGTATATTTATGATCCAGAATCAGATCCCGAGGCTGAACTTGAACAAGAGCAGCAGCATCAATGACTACAGCAGGACGTCTCTATGTAGTATGTATTGAAACTGTATGTATTTGCTTAGCGGTTTTGGAAAATTACTAAGTTCCACTTTATGTCGTCTTTTTTTTTTTTTTAAAGGTGTACATGTGGGAGGTGCAGTTTGATGCCAACATCGCATGTTGTTTACTTGATGTGCTTACACGCCGATAGCTAAGTTAACAACACAGAGATATTTGAAGCAGTTTTACACACGATCGTGACCCTTTTTTCGTTGGGACTGCATTATCCTTAAGAAATAAACGATACGCAAATCCGGCGTCAAACTGAGCCTTGTTTGTAAAACAAGCATCTTCGAAATGCAGGGAACAAATAAAAACACTTGCACAACTCCGTTGATGCTCTGTAAAAATAAACTCCATCCACTGGTCCCTTAATGCTGTTTTTTTTTTTTTTGGTCTGCTGTGCTTTGGTGACATTTCGCTCTCTCGCTCTGGTCAGTGAATCTTTCTGCTCTGCTCTGCTCTACGTGCGTGCGCTTCTTCCAGGAGAAGTGCCCTTAGGACCCATATAAGGAAATTCCGCACCATCTAACGTCACACAGACCCATACTTGAAAAAAACTTTCCGAAACTTGTGACAAACCTTTCCGAACTTGTGAAACTTGTGACAAAACTTTCCGAAACTTGTGACAAAACTTTGTCCATGTTTAGCATGGGAATCCAACTCTTTAACAGTGTAAAAAACTCAGTATGCATGAAATAGCATTTCAACCCCCCTTTAAGAATACTGCCAAAAAGTAAAAAAATACTCCTTCAAACATACAACTTAATTGTTGAAACTTTGTCCATGTTTAGCATGGGAATCCAACTCTTTAACAGTGTAAAAAACTCAGTATGCATGAAATAGCATTTCAACCCCCCTTTAAGAATACTGCCAAAAAGTAAAAAAAAATTGTCATTAAAAACCTATATGACTTTCTTAATGTGAAGTTATGTAAAAATATCTCTGTGTTGTTTTAAAGCGCTTTGACATCCTCTTTTGATATATAAAATATATAAAATTAGATGTTATTTTAAATCATCGTAATATTTCAGAATATTTATATTTTTTTGTGATCAAATAATTGCAGCCTTGAATACATTTTAATCTTCATATCGTATCTTGCAAAAAACAAGTCAACAATTGCGCGTATTTCTTTATTCAAGATAAAACTGCAGGTGTGATTTCAGAGTGAAGCTGTCACAAGAGATGCCTGCTAATCAAACTCTTGCTTTGTTTATTGAATATTACTCTAAATAAACTGGCTACACATCTGAAGAGACATCTTGTTATTCTGAAAATCTCCTGGCATTGCTATGGTTTTCGCGACAGGGGCGTTCAGTCCTGTTTTCCCAGCTCTTAACACATTCATACACACTCAGTGGGGAACATTCAGTGCTACGTGCTTCCGGACCTCAGGGCTTTTCCTCTCTTTCCCAGCAACCCAAAGGTTCCTTATTTAAGTCTCAATGATGATCTTCAGGGCGGGAAAAGACCTTTTTGAAATGAATGCGACCAAATCAGATGGCTTTGTTCCATCTATGTCGCCCTGGCCTCCAGCTCTCATAGGTTATCCTTTTCTCATCCTAGGCCTGCGTAAACAGGCCCTTTTGTCGGAGCCATATTGAGTGGGATTGAGTGGCAGGCAGCTTTAGTGTTCGCAGCGTGAATCGGATCCTCACAAGATTTCTTGCGCTAATAGGCTTCCCTTTCTCTCTGCATAGTTCCTCTTCTTATGTTGAAGATGGGGATGACCACAATGGGCATATAAAGGGCGCTTCCTAAACTTCATTTTGAAGCTTTCTTCCTTCTCTAATGGTGACAGAGATAAATGAATAGAGCCTCATGTTGGTTATATATTTAATCGCTTACACCAGGGGTTTTGGGTTAACAGACCTAGTGGTGATATTATGACAATTTAAAGTATTTAAATACATTTTATAATGCAACTGATTTAATTTTCAGCAGGCATTACTCTAGTCGTCAGTGTAACATGATCCTTCAGAAATCATTCTAATAAGCTGATTTTTAGAAAGAAAGTATTGAAGTTAGATTGTAAATGTCTTTATTGTCACTTTAATCAATTTAATGCATCCTTGGGGTATAAAATACATAAATTTCTTAATGAAACTGACCCAAAACATCTAAAAGGTATGTCTCAGAGTTGGCTTCTTATTATCAGACCATTCATTTTTTTTGCATCTGTATATAATTCATTTCCATTTTAGCATCTAATACTTTCTCAAGTTATAGATTTTTTTATCTTCCAATTGGGCAGTTTTAGTTCTGGCGGATGTATGATAATAGCTTAATAATTACAAGTGTGGGGACAGCTTGTTCATAGACTGGTTGTTGTTTAGTAATATGTTTCCGTTAGCACATTGTGAACCTTCAAGTCTTGTGGTGTGTGAGGCGATGGTGTTCTCTTACTCATTCTACACACAGAATCCAAAAAAGCAGTCTAAGTTCCGTCACTGGTCTTGCACATGGCAGATGTGACGCTAGTGGGACTCTATGGTGGGAGGGACGTGTTGGACATCAGGCAGGTAGTGAACTGAAAATGCTGTCCCAGCACTGGCATGGATTTATTCTTTGTAAAGCTATAAAAGAAATAATGAATTTGTACATTCTAAGTGTCAAAGTGAATGTAATATAAAAAACATTAATACTTTTAAATACATTTCAAATGCTTCTGTACTATTTAATTATTGGTCATCGTATTTATATTTCAGTATTTTAATAATTTAATAATAATAATAATAAAATTATTTTTATTATCAAATGTTATTTTTATTATACAATTTGAATAAAGTGTTCTAAACAATAGTAGTTAACAGAACTGTTACTTATGTTGTTGTACATGTCAAAATTTGTATATAATTTAGAATGATGGAAATGCTAAAATATCATTCTTTTTTCCCCAAAAAGAAAAAAGACCCTTTGCTTTAAAAGTATGCAATATTTATTTAAAAAATATGCAAATAAACTGTCCCAACTTACCTGAATTCTTCTTAACTTCATTGAAAATTAAGTTTATATGAAATTATTCTAGCAAAATCGGTCTGCAACGAGAATGATCTGTGAAGAGTCGAGATGCACAGACCAGGTAATTACACAAGAAAACATCTGCAGTTAATGGGTTGATTTAATCGATTACTGGATTCTTAGGCAAAGTTCACTCTTGACAAAGTAAATTAAGTTATATATTTAAAATATTTAAAATTGATATATTATTTAAAAATGTGATTTAGAAGCTTATAACTGTCATAGAAAATGCAGAAGTCATTATCTTAATGGATTTATTTACTTCAACAAGTTTCAATCATTTGCTTCTCTCTTCATTCTGCTTCATGCTTTTTACACTTATTGACCTTCAAGATTTTAAAAATCTGGAGATCTCGCAAAAGTAATGCATGACAAACAGAAACAAAACATTTGAAATGACATTTTCTGTTATTTCTACAATCAGTATATTTGTATCAAAGTTTTATTTTGTGGACAATGCTTTTTGTCAAACGAGAAGAGAAGAGAAAAGCAGAGAGTAAACAAATCACTTCTCAATGGACTGCTCAGTTTGAAAGTGTTACAGGGATGATGGTCCAGAGCATGGTGGGCTACAGCCGTTATCTTCTCCAGATTGTTTTGTTTGTACAGACTGTTTTTCAGGGAAGCAAAGTGTTGTGATTTTGTAGGTGTCCTGGGAAGAGATGCTGACCAGCTTTGATTCTCTATAAACAGTGAGATTGTGCAAATCACTGCTGCTGTTTAACAAAAGCGACAACTTTCCTCATCTCCTCCTTCTCTACGAGTACACACATGATGGAGCCATGAAGAGTGCATTGTGATTTTTATGAGGCCAGAATCGATAGAATTTAGTCAGCACTGTCGTAGTTTCAGAAAGCCAGAGCGTGCTGCCAGATTTCAAGTTATTCAGAGTAATTCAGCAGATGTCAGAATGCGGAGAGCCCTTTTGCTGCGAGACTGCATTGAGCCGTGCGCTAAGATGAGCACACAGCCAAGTCAGTCTCTCTCTGTAATTAAGATATTTTCCAAATAGGTATTTTGGCAGCCATTTTCGAATGAGGTCATTGTTCAGTAATAAAAAAACTCTCAAATAGGTCTGGCCTCAGCCAATGGAAATACGGGAAATAGTGCATTACGTAATCCAGTCAATCATGTCTATCATACCATTACCAAGAACACCACACCCACATTAAAAGCAGCATTCAATGCTGTTTGCTACCACTTCAAAATGCCTTTAACAATACTAATCAAGTGTTCTTGTGCCATTTCCTTTGTCGTTTTGTTATACACATGGAAGGCAAAAGTGTAGAAGCACTCAAAAAATCTTAAGCTAGTGTCAACTTCATTTCTCATAATTGCACCTATATCTTATAATGACGTCTTATCCCACAATCGTGACTTTTAACACAATTGTGACTAGCATATCTGTGACGTAAATCTCACAATTTGCAGTGAAAGTTAAAATAAAAAAAATTGAAATCTCTAAAATCTCTATTTTCTAAAAATATATATATACCTTTGAGCTTGTAATTTTTAATCAAAAGTGAACTACAAGCTCACGTTCAGATCTGCCTACATCCAATCAACAACCATTAGATAGAACCAAGTAGCCCCAGCATTTTTTTTTTTTATTATTATCCATTTCACTCAGATTTTACTCACAATATGGAATAAAAGTTTTCTTGTATTTCTTGTAATTGCAACTTTATATCTCTCAATGTAATTTTTTATTCAACTTTATCTCACTGTTGTCTGTTTTATTTGTTATTCTGAAGTGGAAACAAATTTCCACAGAAGAGAGATTAAACACCAGGCTTGAAAGTTGGAAACGATCAGAGATTTTTATACACAGTGAAGATAATGAAACTCCACAAGCAGTTGTATTCTGATTCTCAGATGCACTGTTACTTCATGTATTTCCATCCATTACATCCATTGTAAATTAGTACACCCAAAATAAGGAAAAGTTGAGCCTGATGAATTAATAAAAGCACAGCTAACCCAAAAATTCTGCAATCATTTTCTCAGCCTTATGTTATTTCAAACTGACATGACTGTCTCTCTTCTTTGAAAAAAATATATATTTTGAAAAGAAAAAAATAATAATAATAATTTTCAAATTGCTTCATTTTTTTCATAAACCAGAAGTGAAGTCCAATGAGTTTTATGACATTGTTTGGACAAAATCAGTTAAAACGTGCTTTAAAATATCTTCCCATAGATTAAAGAAAGTCATGCAGGTTTGGAATTAACATGAGGGTTAACGCTTTTGGGTGCTATGCTTTTATGGTTGTCACCGTACATGCTTAGCAAAACATGTTTTAATTACTCCACAGAATGAAGCATTTGCAGTTCATTTTGTTTAAGGTTTAATCAGCTTCTTGGTTCCTGTACCTCTTTATTGGATGCATTTATGAGTATATTGAAAACACATTCTCATGCACATTGCTCTCATGCACATTTGAGAGCAAATTTCCTGTTTTGCCACTTCAGATGTTTGTTTGTTTTAATAAGGTGTCAGACTCTTAAATGGGAAAGGTCTATTACTGACATGACTGCATGTAGTTTAAGCTACCGCAGAACTGTTTGATGTCCTTTATAGGAACGTATGTGGTGGTTCAACACAACAATGATTTTGCCATATTCAGAGCAAGAATTAGATAGATTTCCCTATTATCCTTTATCAGATTCAACAAAAATGCTATTCATCCCTCAAAAATAAAAAATCCTTTTGTTTATGATGATCGTCTTGTATTCGCACCCGAAAGACCAAGAAGTCCTATCCCTTACGAAAAATAGCCATGGTTTTATTATAGTAAAACTGTAGTAACCCATGGATTTTTGGTGTGTTGACTACATTTGTATAACCACAGATTTACTACAAATACCATGGTTAAACTATGGTTAATTTAGCAAAACCATGGTTAATTTGTGGTTACCATGGTTTAACTGTAGTAAACATGTTTTTTTGGTTTTATTTGTAGTAAAACCATGGTTAATTTTCGTAAGGGATAACTCATTCAGGGCATGCACTAAGGCTTTTCTTTCAGTAGAACACAGATTGCCTTAAAAGTAGTCTTTGGCGGGGAAGCGCTGTCTCTTAATTGATGAGATATCTCATCAATGGTGGGGAAAGAGTTAAAGAGGCGTAAGTGCCGGTATGACCATGTCTAAGTCCCTGCTGTTTGTTCATTACATGTGACTTTATTCTGAAATCTTAAAATCTTTATCTTAAATTGACCTGTTTGAGGGGAAATAGTGGTTTTAAGAGGTGTCTTTACACATCCATTTAAAAGTGCATAAATGTTGTGCCCATAAGAACAAAGGGTATCAACAGGCAGGTTTTGGCAATTATGCATAACCCAAAGTCTTACACATAGGAGATATTACCTCTAAATACAGGATAACAGCTCTACTGTGGATGCAAATATAGTGTGTGATGACACACATAATATGGCCATGCACACCCTCAATTCATGCTCAGAGTCAAGTGCCTATTAAACACCATTTGCTTCCCCAGAATAGAATCTTACAAAATAACCACAACAACCCCTGTTGGGTGAGAGAACTGGCATTTTACGTGTGGAATGATGGGTCTGATGGGCACCCAGATAACCACTGCTTCGTGTGTGTCTCAGTCAACAGCTGGAGGAGACACTGATGCAAGCCTTTGAGATTAGGCCTTTCACAAGCTAAACCGTCAGGGACAGCAAAGACACATTAGTTCCACATTGTCTTCTTGTGGTTGTAATTTCTCTTATTAGAGCTGGGTTAAAAAATATAGATTTCTCTATTTTAATCTGTTCTCTTTTTTATTATTAAACCGATATTGATTCTTAAATCCCAATCATTTATTTATGCTGTTTTCAAATAATGTGTGAAAAAAAAAATGATATGAAGCAGAGTCTCAGCTTTCAAATTTTGTCAAATAGTAAAACATTTTGGCGCACAATTGAGCCAATGAATCATTATCTTTACTAACAGTTACTGCACAAAATAAAAGCATCCAGAGATAGAGAGGCCATAAAGTTCGAAGGTAGACTGTTTCAGAGCTTTGGAGTGACTACAGAGAAAGCTTGATCACCTTTTGATTTACAAAGAGAATGAAGGAAATAGATCTTAATGACCTAGAGGCTGTGTGTGACCTAATGAGATAAATATAACCCGGGTCAAATTTTGCAGTATGTGAAAAACAGAGGATATTAAAGTTGACTGACAAAATTTTATAGGGAGCCAATGCAATGAGGCAAGGACAGGGGAGATACGATCCTTTTTCTTAGTTCCTGTTAACAATCTGGCTTCTGCATTTTGAATCATCTGTAACTAGAGGAAATTAGTGCACAAATCACAATTTCAAGATCTTTACTAGAAAGAAAGTAGTTTTACCTCCGATCTGAGTTGAAAAAACATTACTCTTACAACTTCATTAGATGCTTTTCATTTTAAAGAAGAGGATCAAAATAGACTCCAAGATTTTTTTTCAGTTGTACAAACAGTTACCAAAATGTAGAGTATTATGTCTTGTATGATGTACAGTATTTGCTCAATCAGTGTTTCAACTGCAGAAACAATGTCACATAACATTACATTTACCTCAGGAAAGCCATTCCATTACCATAAACTCGATAGTTGTCAAGCTAGTAGTATTTAACCTGTTCTTCGATATTTAATGGATGTTTGAAAAAATGTGTAATGAAATTGACATATACAGAATCTGATTGACTATGTATCCAAATGAACTGATATTGATTTAAATTGAATTCAGATTGAAATGAATAAAAATCAAATTGATCCGTAAAATTAGAAATCATTCTGATTTTCAGATTTTACACTCAGGAAAAAATTATTTGTTATTATCAATGTTAAAAACACATTGTTACACTGTTGTTGTAAACTGCTTGCTTATTTGTCTCCTAGATTTGATCTAGTTGAGATTTTGTGTAAGCATTTACAAGTGGGGAAACTCCACTTACTAGATGATACAAAAGTTGTGATGTTGGACATGGAGTGTCGATTTGAAACAAGGCAGAAACACACTGTTTGATAATAATATCTAATATTGTTTGCAGAATTTCTAGTTCCCAATCTTTTTTCTGTTTTTGTCCATATTTTCCTGCTCTTGGCTCTTAGGCTTTGATAGACATTTTGATGTCTATCAAAATATTTCTGTGGTTTGATGACTTAAACCTGTGTAGGAAGGTGTTCTTCTGGATGTATAGCATTTCTTTCTACATTTGATGTAAATTTACTCTGAATTCTTTGCTGTTTTTTTCCAGTCATCCTTTCACTAACACTGCCTCAACCTTTTGTCACATTTAGTTGCTGGTCAGCCCACCTCTGGGTTAGGTCTTAACACAGAGGGCACCGGGCAAGCTGTGTGGGCATCTTGCCTTGCTGTTCCCACACGTCTCTGCTGGACACGGATGAACCTTGACCCCTCAAGGTCCTTACCGCGGCGAGAAGAGACTCCATTCAGTCAACAATTTCTATTCAGTGTCGCGCCTGTATTTAAAAGCTGGACTCACATTGTGGTCAACGCCTCTCCATTGTCTAGTCGGCAGGCGAGGTCAGAAGACTGGCTGCTACAGGCTCGGGCAAGACTTCCGAAAGCCCATTCACATCTGACCTGACCCCCTATTCAGTGCCAAGCCATAGGGATCAAACGCTGGGAATCTGGCTTCATTCTGCCATATCTTTTTTCTTTTGGTTAAATTCTGTTTGAAGAGCAAGCAAAGTGACAAATTATATTCTCAAGAGAAGCATTTGTTTCTACTCGGGGATGAGGATGTTTAAGATGCAAATGCGCTTTTTTGTGAGTGTGAATAGTTTGCTGTTTCAAAAGGCATCACCCTGACTGTTTTGTGTAATGCTAAATGCCTGGATTAGACTAAAGGCTAAAGAGGATATTAGTGATAAATTAAATGGCTACATGCAAGTTTGAACTGAATTCAATTTAAATGCACGCTGATGACTTTAGTGCTAACCTAACCTTGTAGTAGCATGTTTTAGTTTAGATCAGGATTTGCATGTCTTACACAGAAAAGAAGTGGATTTAGAGATAGCCCACATAGTCTGCTACTTTTTTTCATTTAATATGCTCAGCTAAATATGATGATAGATACAGCAATATAAGGTAAAGTTAAAATATTGAGTTGCCAGATTTATTAAAGTGTCTGTCTGTCTGTTCTTTTGTTTGTCTATCCAGCTGTCTATCTGTATTTACCTTCCTGTGCATCCATCCATCTCTTTAGTCTGTTGGTATGGTTCACCCCAAAAATGTAAATCTTCTCATCATTTACTCACCCTCATGTTGTTCCAAACCTGTATGAGTTTCTTTCTAATGTTGAACATACAGGAAGATATTTTGAAGAATGCTGGTAATCAAACAGTTGATGGCCCCATAGACTTCAACAGTATTTATTTCCCTACTTTAGAAGTCAATGGAGACCAATGAATGTATGGTGCTTTAAAAAATTGCTGTCATTGCCCTGTCCATGCAACCTATAAATCTTCAAATGTAAAAACTTTTAAATGATTTGTCTAGTATACATCATTGTTCTTTATGTTTGAAATTCAGTTTGAATTCATTTCTGAATAATGATTTAATGTGGTATGTATGGGAACTGCATACCTTCCAGTGAATCCAAATCTTATTAGGCTGGTATATGCTGACTGGGTTTTTGACTGGTGCATGGATATAACTTAAAAATCAATCAAAATTCATGTATACTAAATCTGTACAGATGAAACAAAATTTATACATTTGGCTTCAGGGTCCAGTGTAGATGAAATGACTAATATATTCTGGAAAACAATTTGAACAGGTTATGATACTTCTATACTACCTAAATATGTCAGTTCTACATGATAATATATGAACTCAGCAATCAGATCTGATTTGAGCCAGTGAGTAAACGAATATTTCTTTGTTACTTTCTTTTGTTCTCTGTCTCTTATTCCCTGCTCCATCAATATCCTTGAGCTCACTCGCTATGTTTTCAATTTACTGAAAACAGTCCCCCCCATGCCCCCCTCCCGACGTCCCCGTTCTTGACTTTGTCATGCTTAAGCTGTTGTCAAGACTACAGTGAGGTGAGGGCACACAAGAAAAAGAGAGAAAAGGCTGCATTTAAGCACAGACTTCAGATTGAGGTCCCAGGACACTAGGTACAGGAAAGGGGTGGGGGTTCCATCTCAGAGTGTGTTTTAAATCATCTTGAGAGAGAGCGGTGTGTGTGTTGGGAGCTGCTCTGTTGTGCTTCTCTCCCGTGGTTCACCTGTCAGAGCTGGGAAAGTAAAAAGTGGTGGCCCAGCGAAGGGAATAGGGAAAGGTCGGTGGTGTTTTACCGCCTTTCACTGGCCCCCTGAGCCCCATTGTGTGGTCTGCTGTGCCACCACCCAGACCTCCTCCAACCGCCAAGGTAGTGAAGGGCTGGTCTGGGGAAGGTGCACACAGATGGATTCTGGATGTGAGGTTTAAGGAGGCTGCCAACTCACCCATTTAAAACCGCAAAGCCCAGATGTTAGCTATTGGGGCACTTTTCCCAGCTCGTAATGAATTGAGTTACTGGAAATCTGAACTAAGTCCAGACAAGCAGTGTCACAGCCTCTGCTTCCCCATAAACGGTGCTGGGGTTGCCGTCAGTGCAGGAGTTGAGGCCCAGTCATTGACCCTGCCAATTATTTACTAATCCAGTCAAAGAGGGTTTCCCCTTATACACACACAGAACGTTTCCACCAACAGTTTAGCTGCGGTGACAACAGATCATAGGCTGACGCTGAAGTGGATGTCCATCATGTATATATTAAATGTCAATTGTGTATACATGTGTTTAAAAACAATATTTACACTATTACACTAACTAAAGTTGGGGTTTTGTAAGATTTTTATTATTTTGAAAGAAGTATCTGAAGAAGTCTGCAATCATTTGTTTACAAATAAAAATAGTAATAGTCCATTTGAAATAGAAAATGAATGTGTCCTTGTTAAAAAAAAAAAAAAAAAATTTTTGGACACATTTTTTTCTTAAGGAGTACAGCCTTTGATTTTCAAAACTGGCTTCAAAACATTGAAGTAAGATGCAGTTTTCCCTTGCTGTATATGAAGTTAATGGTTTCAATCCATTCGTTATCCTAATGGCAGAATATCAGAATCCGTGCAAGAGTTTAAAAAGCAACAGCATAAGGATTATGTGGGATTTGCCTATGGACAAGTGTCACTGGTGCGTGGTCTGGCCCTAGTAATGTTTGATGTATAGCACGCATACATTTCACATACTTCGTTATGGTGGTCTCCCCTAAATTTTTGGAGCTAGTGAAATCTGGTAGTTCACTAAAACAACAGCTGCTGGCTTTGGTAATCATTCAATCCCAGTGAAAATAAAGGGAAAAAAGATCAATACTAACATAAGGGGTTGTAAAAATAAAGAAAGAAAGGTCAAGCTCTTCTCTGTCCAAGTGGGAATATATCTGAGACATCTTTTATATGCATTTGTAGTCGCTGCTTATATGGAAAGTACATTATCACAGTCCCTGGGCCTTAAGAGCAGTAGCATTGTTTTGAAGCCTTGGAAAGGACCACGATAAGTGTCCCTGTGCCGTCTGGATTTATGACCCTCCGGAGGACACCTCTGATCTGGCACTGGTCAGTTGGCTTTTGGAAGAAAGTGAGGGTAGAATTAGTCTGCTTTGAACTCTTTCACAAGGCTGTGCTTTTTAGGGAGCTCCTCTTCCATCTGAGCGGTACAAGACAGTAAATCTCCGGCCAGTATGGCACAGCACCGCTTAAAGTCTTCATTTGTTGCCCAGCAAGACCTTGGCGGTGTTCCAGTGAAGCTTTGGGGTTATTGATCTTGGCTGGGTCTTCTCACTCTCCTCACTGGGATTTTGGGACCTACTGTACCTAAGCATCCAAGCAAACTTATAGGGACTCTCACTTCAGTCCGTCTTTCTGCCACACTCTGGGTCGGGTTCCACATTGAATTTCATAGCACAAAACTGTCTTTTTTACTAACCACCCACAGTCAATTCCCAGTGTTAGAATATGCCAAACATTCCTTTGTACCTCAAATAGTATGCAAAAAAATGTCAAATGAATAGTATGCCTAAACGAGCAGTATAAATTACAAGGTTGGCAACAAATATCCAGATAACCTTCTTCATCCACTAGGACTTTGAAGTTTGCATCTGATGGACACTTTACTATACTACGAGTTCACAGGAGAACTATCGAGTTGACAATGACAATATCAAAGATTTAAGATGAATTCTTCACCTTTTTAATGATCAAGTTATTATATTTCATTGCGATCAATTTAATACTATTATATTTGTTATTAATATTTACATTTTTGTTTAGAATTTAAAATGATGCAAAAATTCTTAATTCTAAAAATACCAAATTCTATCTGACTTGTCTTAAAGTACCCATGAAATCAAACGTTTTTTAGTGTACAAAGCATTAAGTTTATCTATAAGCTAGTGTGCTCCAAGACATTGACAAAATTTGCATTTAGATGACAGAAGTATTCAAAAGTATACAGTTTTTCGCCAATATGGATTTATTGTGATTTGTGCATGAATCGGTGCAGACCACATAACATATCAGACCCATTTGAAACATACACAGACTGCTATAATTTATAGCCATGTGAATGAGATTAGGTGGAGAAATGGTTAGATAAACAGCACTAACGACTAGAAGAGATAACACCTCCTGAGAAAGCATGTTTATGTAGATGTAACCGTTTCGGTAAAGAATGTAGAAAGGGGGGCTGTTTGTGTAAACTTCTAGCTAAAATCACCATGCTTCACATGCTACTAATAACGGATAAATCTCTTTGAACCTGTAGGTTTATGTAAGTCCATTAACAAGTTGATCTGTTTGTTTCAAAATTGCTCTTTAAAGATTATACTTTCACAATCTGTGTCCAAAGCATTAGATATTGTCTGTAAGTGATATTTTACGGGGCCTCTTTGAAAGCCTTGTGCCTTGCCAAGCACACAACTGCAGGCTTTTTAGACATTGAAAAAACAAGTGAGACCAGCTCAATTTCATGGTAAGTGCATCTGGCGATATCTAGACATTTCTTTCAAGTGTGTTCTCCACAGCTGACTGATATCTTGAGGGGGAAACTTGTCACCCAGAGTAATTGGCTTTTTCTGATATCTGAGCACGCCCTTATATGCCCAGGGTGAGCCCCAGTGATGTTCGTCAGGTGGGACTTTCTATCTTGTGTAACAGTTGTTTAGTGCTGTCTATCTACAGCGATGTAGCAAAAATGCTCATGTTCACGGATGACTTTGAGCACACAAGAAATTGACCAGTTTATGTAAAACTTTCAGCAATTTCAGTTTTGTCTTTTTTTCTCTTTCATTTTTACATTTGTGTGTTTGACAGATGCTTTATCCAGATCGACTTGATCAGTTAATGGTCAACTGCTAAGTTAATGGTAATAACATAAAAACCTATATGCTACATCCATGCTGTCTCGAAAACAGCTTTATTTTTAAACAAAAAGTCGCGATGTCTGAGCTCATTTGACAACACAAGCTTAACGAATACTGCAATTGAACATGAGACGGCAGACAAATTTTTTGAGATGTTTGCTGACAAATTGATTATACATTTTCATTTTTCAAATGAATAAGGCATGAGTTTTAGCAGATATTTATTTCCCTCTGGCAGTTTTACAGCCCCAGTCGTTTTATTCAGATCTACAGTACCGTGTGGTGCTATATAAACAAAACTCAACATAGAAACCCATTTATGTTCATTTAACTCTGACTGGTGCTATGAAATGGTCTAGTGGCTGTTTGCTTGGGCAAGTAACCAAAGAGTTTTGCGGTTTCCAAACCCACATGGAATTTATCCATCACACCCAAGAGAATGACTTGTAACCTGAATTGCCTTGGTAAAGCCCCAACCTCAAGAATGGAAATGAAAAGACATTCATATCTGCAGTTGCCTGTGAAACACATACATAATGGTGAGAACTCCAGAGCAGGACTGGATCTGTTGCAGCTCACGCTGACTAGAGAGCAACGAGAAGAATTACAGTTCGGCTTCTGGCCACTGTCCTATTTGTGCAGGCCAGACACCCCATTCAGCTCATGCCATGTCTGGCCCTCTTTAGACAGTCATTCACATGGCTAGAGATTGTCTCCTCTCATCATATAGATGGGCCACAAAGTTCTAGCTTGAATAAACAGTTGATAATTGTTTATCCCTTCTAGCCCTCATCTGCGCATTTGCTGTTTTCACTGTAGTAATTTACACTGATGTACTTAACATATCATTGTTTTTCTTTGGAGGAGTGACAGTTCCCGATTTGTGTTTTTCTGATGTGACACCTGTGCCAACACCCATTGATTCTCATGGCTCTTCTCTTGAGATCATCAGATGTAATGGTAATCTCTGCTGGCCTAAAATCAGCAGGACACACTCGGCCCCCTGTGCAATCATCAGTCAAAAGTTACCACCCACCCTCGCACACGTAACAAATTAGCATTTTGTTGTATCAGCTGGCTGAAACAGGTCTTATTTTCTTTCATATCACTTCTTTGTCTTATATTCTGATTGTGTTATGCTTTATTTTAATGGTCCCTTTAACATATTCTGTTGACTAAGTAATGTTGCACCTAAATATCTACTAACTGTCATTAGAGTGTTAGTAGATTATTATTAGACAAATAGGGTTAGAGTTAGAATAAGCTGACATACCTGCAAAATGATGTATAGTCAGTAGAATGTCTGTTGGGATAAAGAGTCTACTAATACTTTGAGAGTTAGTTGAGAGCATGTAGGTGCAATATAACAGAATGTTCAAAAGAGACCATTGAAATAAGCATTACTTGCTTATGTAACAGAGTTGTATTGTTCAGAATGCAATATTGGTCATTTTAATTGAGGGAGCAAAAAGACGACTTATTGATAGCAGAAAAATATGTTGCATGAGTTGAACGTTGGTTGACTGATTGGTAAAAAATAAACAATTAATGCCCCCAGTCTGCATGTCGTTATTGAATATTCAATTATTTATCTGTTTTCTACCCCTGAACGTAAAAGCAAAAAATCAATCCAAATTGGTCTTTGTATCATCCAAACATTCATTTTTGTATTTAATATTCGAAGTAGAAACATTTGAAAATGGCTCCTTTTCTGTTTTAATAAAAAAAAGAAAACAGCATAATTTATCATTCAGGGGTTAAAAAAAGGAATAAACAGCTTGAATATTTTATTTCTACACTTACGCTGGAATGAAATGCTACTTTCTGCTGATTGGACAGCCAAAGATTAAACCTTGTTGTCATCCGTTCTTCCTCAGTTCCGTGCAGCAAAATAATAGTCCTCCGCTGCTGCAGTTGTATAGATTCTTAACGTGTTTTTTGAAACTACATTTAATCTTTTTCATCAAACAACCAGACTAATTGAATTAAAAAATGAATTGTTGACTTATAAAAGCCTCTTTTGAAAATGTTGAGGAAAAAAAAAGCCATGAAAACTGAACATTTATATTCCAGGTAGTTAGAAACATTTATCTGTTCTAATTATCATAAAGTCTACTTTACATGAGGACAAAGCACATTAATATTGAATTTGCTTAAGATGGCTTCAACACATTCAAATGGCATGAGTCATGCTTGAAAGAAGTACAGTGTTGTTTTCTACCTGTTTTTGTTCTACCATTCTGTCCATAGTGACTTTAAGGTAAGGGAAATTTCTGGAATTAGACGACACAACAACTTTTCAAAGCTGTAAGCTGGTCTCTCTGTACAGCTAGTCCAATCATTGTTCCCAGTGTCCCGAAGGCTTGACTATATGATCCAGTGGTCACCCCAACAGCCATCTGCCACCATTGTGCAAAGCTTACCTTGTCATGCAACTTCAAACTAACGTGAGCAAAGCCAAAGAAATTTACACTTTTATTCATGACGACGAAAGAAAGTCTTACGCTCTTGTTTTTCATCATTTATGTGACCTGACAGATTCAGTGCAAGCCTTGTGTTCTCCAGAAGGGGGCCTGCTGCAGACAGACGGACAGACTGACTGGTAAGCCAGCAGACCCGAGGCAGCTCCTTTTACCAAGACGGATTTGTTAACACTGTTTGGGTCGGTCAGGCCCGGGCTGAAGTGACCTAATCTGTCATTAAACTCCTGTTACACTATGAGCGAGGCACAGCTCAGTGCCCCCTAAGGACTCTGCCGGAGGAAAGACGAGACACAATCTTCTGACTCAGTGAAGTAGGCTGTCATGAAAACAGCAGACACTAATAAATCCCAACATGGCACAGTTAGATGCCAGCGCTGCAAAAACAAGTGCTTCGTATGTGATTCTATTTGAGGCGGATTCCATTAAGAGTGCTTTGGACAAAAGACTCAGCACACTAAACAGTGTGATTTTATTTTTCAAGTCTTTCTGTCTGTTATCATCAGATTAGCAGAGAGTGTCCATCATGCTTGCAGATTGCGAAACGATAGATACAGTTGCATCTGTTTGTTGTAGCAACATATCCTCTGGTCTAACTTTATCTGCCCGGTGAACTCTATTTCCTTGTGCTTTTATCTACCAGCACTTTGCAGGATATCTCATTTGGTTAGGGACATCTGATGCTGCATCTCTTTTGTTTTGAGGAAGGTAATAGATGACCATCTGTCAGTATCTACACTAAATATCTATTGATATCATTTTTTCACTATGTCTCATACCTCGTTATCTCATATCAATTAGGGTCATTCAGAAAAAAAGGAACTTAAATATGCACATCCATACAGAAGTTTAGAGTTGGTAGGATAAAAAAAAAAAGCTTTGGATAGAAGTCACCAAGGCTGCAATTATTGAAACAAAATTAAGAAAACAGTTATATTATGAAATATTGCAATTTGAAATAATCCATAACATTTAAATATATTTTAAAATATAAGTTATTCTATTATGGCGAAGATTATGTCAAAGCCATGATGCATTTCTTTTTAGGATTCTTTGATGAATAGAAAGTGTAAAAGAAAATAATTTTTTGAAGTAGAAATGTTTTGTAACACTATAAATTAGTGCTGTCAAACGATTAATTGTTTATATAATATATGTGTATGTTTATCATGTGTATATATAAATACAAGCACATGCATGTATATATTTACGAAAAATATGTAATGTTTATATATTAAATATATTAATGTATATTATAAAATATAAGAATATAAATGTATTTAGATGTAAATATTTAAAAATATAAATATATACCCTGTGTGAGTATTTATATACACATAATAAATATACACAGTACACATACATATATTATGTAAACAAAAACTTTTTTTGGTTTTGATTAACCGTTTGACAGCACTACTATAAAAGTGTCACGTTTGATCTATTTAATCTTACTATTTTTACCTATTATTTTGAAAGTATGCTGATATGATTTTTCACTCCAAACTAAGCAAAAAGCTGGTGATGTCTTTAAATTTGAATATATTATTGATTTGTATTTCCTCATAGTTGATTTATATGTTGAATAGCTTGATAAAATGTTGATGAGTGTGGAACTGACGGTGTGTAATGTGAAGGATGTAAACTAAACATTATACAGTACTATTGTGGTTCTCATAATATTTTCCAAAGGTCTAGCAATGCATCAATGCAGTAAATACAGCTTATGATTATGATAATGATTGTGATATAAGGATCTTGAAAGTCCATTAGTTATTGGCATCATCTGCAGTCAACTCTGGGTTCAGACCGGTGCTTATAAAATCTAGTAACTGCGATAGAAAGCTGACATGCTAGTCTATCAGGTGCAATATGTGACAGTTCGGCTGATGAGATGTCTTAATCTAGATTTAACCTGATAAAGTGTGTCTGAGCCCTGAGCATTTTCAGGATAGCCATTTCAGAATTTTGGAGCCAAATGTGAAAAAGCTGTATCTCCTTTTGTTGGCTTTGATATGCTAGGTACTGTCAATAGTCCAAACTTTTGTGACTTTAAAAAGTTTGTAGGATTGTAGTGCGATACAAGATCGGTTATAAGGGACATTAAATGTTTTCCTTCTATAAATGGGATTACTATCAGGACAACTGTCGTCAAAGACGACTGACAAATAGCAATTGTAGCAATACAGTTTGGATTGGCAGGATGGTTCTGTTCTGGGCAAGAACTCCCTGTGAATCCATGCAGTCTAGCAGCGATTATTTTTTTTATGCATATAATTTATGGTTGTCAATAGGGCTGGGCGATATGGAGCAAAAAATATATCTCGATATATTTTGCTATATCTCGATATGCGATATATATCTCGATATCTTTACAGGAAAAATAACCCCCCTAAAACTACTGCAAAAACAAATATGCCAAATATTACATGTTTAGGGCCCTATGAAACGTTTTATTTTTTTCTTCACCTTATGCTTTATTGTTACCTAATTCTGTGTTTTAGCATGTGTAATTATTTAAATGCATAAAAACAACTTAATTAGTTTAAATTTTTTCCCTTCAGAAATTCTGTGTATTTACATTTTTCTGGTTGTCAAATGAAGGCATAAAACATTTATTTAATTTATCTTTTAATTATTTAAAATTAAGCAAACTTTATTTTTTGGTAAACAAAGGGGATTTACTATTAAAAATAAAACATGGAAGAAATGTTGTGTGATTATTCCTTAAAAAAATATGTTCATTTCATTTTAATAATAGTAGTAGTGGGCTATGTACATTCTGCTGAACAATAGTAAAATATTTCTGCCAAATACTTTTATTTTGACGGGTTTACCTTTACAGTTCTGTGTATGTGATACTACAGTCTATGATGTGATATGAGCTAGTTTTACTCAAATCAAATGGTCAGATGCTCATGAAGTGACTCTCGGTTCAGTTCTGGAGATGTTCCTCATGTGTTCACATCTTTATCAGTGAGAGGAAAGACGCTGAAATCAGCGCGAGCATCACGCGCTTCCGTGTGTTTAATGAATGAAGACGCGCTTCTGCGCCATTCGTTAACACAGACACGCAGAACATGCAGGATTCATATTTAAATAGACTTTTCTGGGTTAATATTTGCAGATATTAGTCTATATTGCGATTTGATTTAAGTGCATGACCTACTTTTGATAATTCATTCAAAATTTAACCAATTCTGTGACATTCCGCGTTAAACTGTAAATACCGTTTTTATGACTGTATTCCGTCCGCGTTTTCTGCATCGCGGAAATCATTAGGTCCTACGTTAGACATATGCCTTCTGTTCGTCCTACGCCTTAAAACCAAAGTATCTCCATATAATGGAGCCAGTTGTCCTTTTTTTTTTAGACTTTGTTTTTTAGACTAGTTCTATACACGCGAAGGGAGTGGGGACAAAAGCAAGGAGGCGGGGGCGAGCGAGCGTGGGCGAGCACAGCACAGAGAAGGCAAAGAAGCAAAGTGGCGGAATCAGAATTAAATATAAACAACATATCGATATATACGATATGTCAAAATCCATATAGTGTTTAAAAAATATCTCGATATATTTTAAATATCGAGATATCGCCCACCCCTAGTTGTCAATAATAGCAGTTTTTTGGTGTAGAGTTTTTTTTTAATTGATTTTGAATAATTCAGATTGCTTTCATTTATTTATTTCAAAATGTTTTGTGTTATGTTGTACATTGTAAATAGTTTTCATACTTAAGCTGTGAAAGGAACATTTTTATGGGCTCCAGAGCTTTTATGATGCAGAAGCCACTTTAGTTTTTGATTCTGAATATATTATTCAGTTTGTTTTATTTATTTCAGAAATCATTGTGATATACAATATTCTGTTTGTGCTGGTCTGACTTAAATAAAATAGTGTTTAAAAATTACTTTAAGTCAGTTTTGTGTTTGTAAAGACCATAACGCATAAAAGGGCAATAATGGGAACATGTGTAAGTAATCAACAAAGTAACTGAGTTACTTTTTGAATGAAGTAACTAGTAACTGTAACTAGTTACTATTTCTTAGTAACTAGCACAACACTGTATATAAGCAGTATATAAAAAGTGTTGCTGTTTCTGAAATGTCTGTATTCAACCAATATTGCATTTAATTCACTTCCCATGTGATAGAGTATGCAAACACCGCGAGAGCATCATTACAAGGAGCAGAAAGTGTACGACTTGACGTCTCTTTTAATTCTGCCGCAACTGCTAGCAGTTACTCTCTCCAGCCAGGGGCAGGCTAGTGTAGTTCATCTTGAACTCGTCTAGTCTTCTTGAGCAAGAATCTGCAGTGCTGCCGATGACTCCGTAACCACTGAAAGAAACGTTAAGCGGTGTGGTCTTGGTCTCACTTGGGTCGCTGACTGCACGCGCGTGCATAAGAATCCAACTCTTAACAGTGTAAATAACTGTTGATTAGAAGAATGCATGAAATGACATAAGACCGCCGTTAAGCACATTGCAGCGACAAGCATGTTGCCAGTGACAACAGATAAGCATAAACTAGCACAAGTTTGCAACTGAAAACAACAAAGCAAGCCTAAGCAACTCAGATAGCCATAGCAACACGCATGTTTCAGATAACCTGAGAGCATTAAAAGGAACTAAGCTTGTGAAGATGTTCAAGAGAGTGAAACTGCAGCTGTGAAGTGGATGCTTGATCTAATTAGCTATTGAGCAATGTGAAAACTGCTGATAATACCAAGGGACCTTATATATGAATGCTTAGATAGGTGTTGTATTCTTATAGGTAGATAGGGCTTGACTATCGTGACCTGCCCGAACTAATGCTATACCCCTGATTTTTATTATTACAAATGACTCCTGCAAAATGACACTATTCGCTGCTATGACTTACAGAGTTAGTCATGTTGTGTCTTTTGAGAAGAAGCAGTATGATATTCCTCGAATAGGTCAAATTTAACAGATGGTTCTGATCTGCTCATGCTATAATGAAGTGCTGACATAAAAGTATAATCAAGCACAGAGCACAAAGCTTTGACATATGATCCTCTTAATCAGCTGTTACTAACAGTTTTGAGTATGTCAAGTACTTGTTAACTAAATCTGCATAGTTTCCCCGCTGCACATGAACCTCGCGTTACAGTGCCTGGACACTAATGCATCTCTGCTGTTCTGTGAGGAATGTTTTGACCTAATAAGCAGATACTAAGCTTTTTACCATTTGGAAATGTAGAAAAACTGTTTATGGATTTTCTGGAGGATTTGTTTAGAGAAAAGAGAAAGTCTTATTGTTATGGTAAAATAACCCTCATGTTCTGTTTGGGGTCCCAGAAAACACTATTTTAATAGACTGAAACATACACAGGTTGACATCTCACGGTTTTTCCTAATTAATGATAAGGATGTATAAACATCATTTTGAACTTGACAACACATTTCAACCTTCCTTCTTAAAAATGTTTTCATTGCTTATGTTAAGGGTGGCATAATAAAATATTATGTCATAATTATAGCTGCAATTTGGTTAGAGGATCTTGAGGAATTTGAAGGCAAAATAAATAAGTCATTTAAAACCCAAACATAAAAAAAGACTCCGTTTCAGTTATTTGATTGAACAGGATTTCAGTTATCACATTGGCTGTTTTTTCTTTAAAAAGAATTTTTCCCAAGGCCTCTTGGATTCTCACCAAATTGAACCCAATTTTTTTTTTTTAGACAAACCAAAATTTGTATATAGAGCCTCATGATTGAATAAATATTCAATAAATAAATACATATTGGATAGAGTGAGTCATAATTGAATAAATGTTTCTATTTTTTCTTTTCTTTTTCAGATTCAGAAGTTTTTAGAATTGCAGCCGCTGGCCCGAGGGAAGCGATGGATTCTTTCAGGCAGCACGACGAGCAATATGGAGGCCGTGAAGGAAAGTTTCAGTCAACTCATCTGCCTTTTGGAAGAGAAGGAGGTGCTACCTAGCAGGATATGATTCAATCAAACTTCAAAGTGGAAAGTGGTTTTGAAGTGTTTTTTTTTTTGTTTTGTTTTTTACTTCTTTGTCGTTGTTTTATAACCCACTGGAGACATAGATGCAAATTGCCACATGTTTTGATGAGCTGACTGACATATTTGTAACCCTCAGGTCAAGGGCCACACATATGCTGATTTAGTAGCAGGTGAACCAAAGTCCTTTAAAGAGATCAGATTTGTACCATTATTTGTAAATGTAATTAGCTATTTGATAACCTATTTGTTGTTTATTAGTTGGTTGTCATGTGGTGTGAGTGTGGAATTTATGTTAATAATATATTGTACATGCAATATAAACATACAATATTTGTATGAACTAATCCATATTTCTTATAATGGCTCAGAATCGTAATAAGCATCTTTATCGAAGATTATTATATTATATTATTTGTGTTATTGTTTTGTTTTATTCATTAAATCTAGTGTCCATTGCACTCATTATTCTTTCTTCTTTTTAAGAGAATGTTACAATGTTTTTCTAGACTATATGTTGAGTTTCTTAATACTGGTTATGGGCACACTACTTACGTTTCTTTTTGTCAGATTTCTGTCTCCAGACGATGTTGTTAGTTTTGTTGTTTGAAAAGACCACTTACTCAATTTACTTGGCACTGGTCAAGCTGTTTTCAGGTTTGAGCTGGAATACAAACTCTATCAATCAGTGTCTGCAACAGCTGCATTTGACAAGCCCCTGTCCGCCAGGCTTAAGCCCTCCAACCGTCTGCGGAGACTCCTCCCCGTCTGCCACCTCACTCCTCGCCCAGCCACGCTCTGCGGCCTCACCCGCTGCTTCCTGCTGGTATTATCCAAATTCCTCTCCACAAATTTAGATTCCTGACTGCGCACCTCTCTGATGTGTTATTTTGTCTCACGGGAGTCTCTGAGTAGTTTAGGACTCACACATGCTGTGTTTCTGTATTTATAGTGTGAACTAGGTTGTACATGTTTTGCCCGCCAATAGCCACTCGATGTCTTATTTTTGCAACAACAAGAAGCAACATATTTGTACTGCCTTTAACTTGATTTGAGGCTATGTTAGATGTTTCATGAGATCCTTTCTAAGTCCTCAGGGTAGTGCGTGACTACATTTTAAGCATTTAGCAGATGCCTATTATATAAGGTTTAATTCACTAACATTAGTCAATGCATTAGGTATCACAAACTACTTATTGGTTAGTTTTTAAAGCATTTGTTAATTTAGGTGAATGTTGTTTTATACAGATAATATTTGGAATGTTTGTTGGTTATAAAAATTGTGAATTGTTAAAAATGTATTTGTATGTCTGGAAATTAAACATTGCAAATATTAACCTTCACTGTATTATGTTATTATAAACTAATATATTAAAATCTATAAATTGTAACACTTTAGAATAGGGACCAATTCTCAATAATAAGTGTTTATTAGCATGCCTATTATTAACATATTGGCTGTTTATTAGTACATATTATTAATCCTAAACTTAACAACTACCTTACTAACTATTAATAAGCAGCAAATTGGGAGTTTAACAAGGCATATGTCGTAGTTAATGGTTTGTTAATAGTGAGAATTGGACCTTTAAATAAAGTGTGATTTTATTAATGAATGTATTAAAAGTGTTGATCATTGACATTCCATCGATTTGTGAAGTACCACCACCTCACAATTGAATCTTATTGTAAATATGAAATGATTTAAAATGATTCATTTCAGACAACAGCACGCAAGTATAAAATAAATCTGATATGCTGCTGTTTTAATGCCAATAGTTTCTCAATAGTTCCACCTTCGTCCGGCAAAATCAAAGCAACCCAGTAAAATAATCAAAGTGTCCATCATATCATTGCTTCCCCATCTAATCTCTGTCTCGAACCCAAATTGTATGAGCTCGCGATCTGATGTAGATTAAAAAAAAGGGAAGTGAACGTTTCTCAGACAGGGTTCCTGATCCAGCCAGGTTTATTTTTTTCTTCCCTTCTTTTCAAACTACCCACGTTGCTTTAATACAATGTCTGTCACGCAGGTTGCCCCTGAGATTCTTTGATGTGCTCTTCCTCTGTCTGCTGCCGACGCTCCTCTCTAGTCTGCTGCTCTTGTCTAGCCGCTCTCAGAGAAAGCCCTTTGCCCTGTCTTTCTCGGGCGCTCTGCTTCCCTTTGGTCACGCTAATGGAGCCCACCCTCAAAGCAGAAACGCTGCAGAAAACCAGTTTGGCCTGTTAAAATTGGCCCATTTCTCCTCCGAAAAAGAGGCCCGCAGACCATTTGCATAGGCCCTAAGGCCAGGAACTTATTCCTCCACTTGGTACGACATTATCTGAATGTCAGCAATGTAATTAGGTGCACGCCGGGACACCTTGCAGGTACCGAGACAAACACATCCCAGCTTTTTTGTTTTGTTCCGTTTTGTTTTAGGATTCTGTCTTGCTTTTTACACCACCGAGAGGCGAGCTCTTAAAACCCACCCACATGGGATGCCTTTTATAATACCAGTCTTAGCTCCATTTGCATATCATTTTTTCTCGCTTGGCTCCGTTTCACACTTGCTTGTTGTCTAGACAGAGATTATTTTTAGTTCCTTAGCAGGAACTCACCAGCAACTGACAAAGACTTGGAAGCGAGCGTGGTGATCTTTGTTAGAATGACTTTTGAGAAGGAGGGGAAACACTTTTGCTTGATATCCTCTTGAAAGTCTTTTCCCAGTTGTGTTTGCTCAAAGACCAGAGCTCGCCTCATCGTTTAAGTCCTCACAGACTGAAATGGTAATGCATGACTCGTCGGGGAACCTTTTTGTTTACAAGGAAAACAAAGCACATTCGTTGGCGTTTTCTTAATCGGCGAATGTTTTGCTCTCCCTCCGTCCAAACAGCCAAGTAATCTCAAGCTTTCACAACCTGTTGAAGGGGTTTGCCCTTGTGGAAATGCAACAGATGTTCCCTTGACATCCATCTGGTCCTCGTGATCCAGTACCGTGCCACACTGTGAAGGGTTTTTCTTTTTTTAACAGCTTCAGCTTGTCCCCGGTCAGGGGGCCGATCTCCCACGCCTTATGCTTGACTGGGATACGGTGCCACCAGTGAACTTATTCAAAGCCCCGGGATTAAAGATAAACACAGGAGTCTCTCCCATCCTGAGTCAGTCTTGACAACGGGACTCGTAACAAAAGCCAGTCAACGAGATCTTGTTTGTGTTCCCGTATTTGTGTTTTGGCGAGAGAAGGAAATTGACATACGGCCACGGTTCATTTAAAGCTGTTTTCCTATGCATGTCAGGCTTCTCAGCGTGGCACCACACACCTTCTCACTTAAACAAACAACATGTGTGAGCTATCAGTGATATCAGTTTCAGTGGGAAACTGAACACAAAGTGTTAAAGATTTTTGTCCTATTTAACTAATAAAAAAATGTTTACCGATACACTTTATTTCGATAGTCCATATTAGATATTCTGTAAGAAACCCTGCAACTACATGTCAGCTAATTGTCATTAATTTGCAACTAGATTGTTAGGTTTAGGGTTAGAAGAATAAGTTGACATATACTTGCGAAGTTTCTTATAGTCAGTATGTTGCATGTTGTGGACCCTTCAAGATAAAGTGTTAGAAGACATTTAGTATTAAGACTAATACTCTGACTGCTAGATGACATGTAGTTGCAGAGTTACTTACTGTTAGTAGAACGTCTAAAGTGGACTATCAAAATAAAGTGTTACCAATGTTAAAATGCAATTCATACACAGAATGACCTGAATACCTGTCCACCATAATATGTAATGCAACTCCCCCAAAAAATAATTTTACCTTGATTATTATTTAAACCTTTACTTATTTATTTAAGAAACCAAATATCAACGTACATATGTTTTAACAAGAATACCATTAATATCTATTTATTTATTATTAAATCAGAATTATTTAGTAAATAATTATAACTATACATAATAATTGATAATTTTACCATGATTTTATATTTTAATTTTAAAACTCTAAAGATGTTTGAAAAGTTTTCATACTAATATAAATGTACACTAATGCAAAGAGAAAAAAATATATATATATTTTTACATTTAAAATTAAGAGTTTGGCACATTTATTAAACTACAATTTTATTTTTTGTATCATTTTTTTTATGGACACTATTTGATAGCAATTGATTTGCTTTCTTCCTTAGCTTTGAATTTTATTATGTGTGTTTTCAAAACTTTTTAAAAAGCCCATTTGAAATGTTTGGTCATGGTTTACAGATGTACAAAGTTTTGGGGTTACGATGACCGTAAATTGGGATCCTTCTTCTGGCATGTTTTGTTATAACTCTGAATAGAAGTTGAAAGGATAACTCCACTTGCTTGCGTCACTGCAGTGTCTGTGAGCTGCTCTTTTTGGTCAGTTTGCACGAGCCGGTCTAATGACACAGACAAGAGGTTTGGTCACTTGGCTGAACAGTCTCCATTGAGCTTGTCATTCAAGCTCCTGTTTGTGCTACTTTGGAGGTTTTCTTTTCTCCTCCATCCTCCTCTGGTCTCCTCTCTTTCCATCTTTTTTCTCTCTCATCTTTTGACGCGATGATGGAGATGTGTGTCCCAGGTGGCCCACTCATCAAAACACAAGGGATCTGGCTCCTTATTTCAGACAAAAACATCACACTCTTTGTTGTCCAAAGGAAAAGATGTGGATGAGGATTTACCCAGGAGAATCTTCCCTCCCCATTGCCCACCAAAAAGCCGTCTCCGCCCCCTGCCGTCAAAGAGAAATGTCAATCAAACGAGGGCATGAGGTCTGTTGAAAAGGTCATCCAGTGGTGGTCATTTCATCCATTGTGTCCCTCTCATGAATGGAAAAGACAATCCAATGTGTCCAACTGACCTCACTTTGGACTAACTCCCCCTTCAGATATGCTGAGAGGAAGATTTAGACATCTAAACGCAGCTTTGCAATTGATCGTGAAACACAGGTCCCGGAGTTCTTGAGAAGATGATGAGCATGAGACTGTACTTTTAAAAAGATTTATGAGCAGCTCTCGGAGGTTTTTAGACGTCTAGGTATGGCACAATCCCATGAATAAACTTAAGTATCCCTTTTTTTTAAGATATTAGATTAATTATGTAACATGTCTCACTCCAGAAGTCTGGACCCTTTTGGCTATAACCAATAATTGTGACATGATATTTAGCCATGCCATGCATTTTGTGTATGATCTGACCACATAAAAAAAAAAAAATTATACACAACAAAAAAAATTATTAAATAATTTCTAAAATATGATGGTGAAGATAAGTGTCTGTTTTCTTTATATATAACATTTATATATATCATTGTATACATTTTGCTGACTACACTGATTTAATGTTTACTGAAGATGTTTTATATTTAAAAGATTTTGGCTACAGGCTTGCAAAACATGGCAAACCTCATAAAAAGATCAAATCAAATAAAAATAAAAAAGATCAAATCAAATAAAAATTAAAAAAATCAAATATGTTAGCAATTTATATATATATATATATATATATATATATATATATATATATATATATATATATATATATATATATATATATATATATATATATTGGAACTTCTTTCCAACCCCCCCCCAAAAAAAAAGAAAATTATCTATTACAAAATTCAGCAAACGCTTTCTTCTGTCCACTCGCTACAAACTACAGACACACCAAGTAGTTTATTTATTTTCTTATAATGTGTGTTTAAGTAATTATTTCTCACTAATTACTTAATTGTTGAAGCCAAATATCATCCCATATGGAAGCATTTAACATAGCATGAGACCTCCAGTGACATGGATTCCTTTGAAGAGACCACAAATAATCCCCATTAAATAAAGCAGCGAATGTGAATCATAGCATGGGACACTCAATTAATTGTTATCGTCTTGTAAATATTTGATTACTCTATTTAAAATGATCTATTTGATTTCCTCCAGGGTTCTCCGCCAAGCCCTGTAGGTGGATTATTTCATTTTATCCAAACAGTTTATACCAGGCCGCAGCTTCACTTACGACACTATGTGGGCAGCTTACAACTCAGAGAAACACATGAAACATGAGTGGTTTTTTTTTTGTTTTTTTTAAAGCAACTTCTTATCATCACAAACAAAGTTTCCCCAGGATGCAAGACACCTGGGCTTTACAAATTAAACTGAGACTATGGTGATGATGTTCAGAGTATATTAGGTGTATAACAAGGTCCGGTTTTGCAATGATGTCTTAGTTAGAAAGGAAGTGGACTTTGAAGGACCCACAGCATGTGTTCAGGAAAATAAAGAGATGGAAGGGAAAATGCAGTGAACCTACTGTCGCTTTGAAGGTGAACGAGGGGATTGATAATGAGAAAATGCTCAGGGTGACAGAAAAAGTGGGATTTAAGGGGAGAGAGGATTAAGGTTAAAAGTCACAAAGGTCACACAAGAAACCAGTTCACATCCACTCTGCTGATGCCTAAAATACTAATTGAAGGCACGGGAAAAGATGTCTAATAGGTTAACAGCAGACCCATTTATTCCCACGTCTCTACGAAAGTGATCCATTTTTTTCTGAATTAGAAAGTTGGCCAATAAATTTTAGAGCAATTAAACACTCAACTCAGAAAAAGTATAGAATATTTGTTTGCGTATTTGGGGAGAAGTATACAGAAACAGTCTACATCCAACAACTATTGATTACAGCTTCAAATAGAACAGACAGTCTTGAGTTTTAAATCTTCAAAACAAGGAAACTGTTTATAACAGTCCTAGCTCTTTGTTTTTTTTTAGGATTTACCCTGCAGCCACAGGACGTCAGGCTGGCAGACTATCCTCCAGAGAATTGAGCTTCTCAGATCAGTAATCTGTCTGGGAATCCCTTCTCCCATTACCAAACCCAACTGGTCAACAATCTGTGCTTCAGTTCTTACATATTCTATGTTCAATCATTTTTTTATTTTTAGAAAGTCGTACTATTCAGCAAGATGCATTAAATTGAAGTGGCTGTAAATGCTTATATTTTC